>NW_019725002.1:914733-940126 GCF_002891405.2 Cryptotermes secundus | reverse complement strand
CCGCAACACAGGCTGCCGCTCGGTTGTGAACCTCGCCGGACTTACCAACCCACCCCGCCTTAGGTACCTCTCAGGTGTCGAGATAACGAGAACGCTCTGTCTGTAGCTGGCTAAAAATAGCGACCCGATAGCTGACAGATACGGTTGACGCGAGGGCGTGTAAGGGAGTGAAAAAACGGTCGTAACTCCGTAACCGTCCAAAATCGGACACATGTTTATATGAACTTTTTTGATCAACAAGACCTAGGAAATCACCTCTTGCAGTTATGCCCTAAAGTCGTGAAACACCCTGTATACTGCGCATGGCATCTTTTGGCAATTTGTATATATATATATATATATAAGGCCCTGTCAGCCCACAACAGATTCTGCCTTATTTTTCATTAGCTCAGGCTAGACTGGCAATTTAGGCACCTCAACGATCATAAGCTTCGCCGCCGCAAAATTTAATCCTCCTGTTCTGTCGGGCTTCGCCTTATGCAGCATTCCGAACATTTGCATTACCATGATCTTCTGTGGCTTCTGGGTGTTGACCGCTCTACGCCTTGGGATATTGGTGTTGTTGCGGAGAACCTTGATTTCTAAGCCCTGCACTTTCGAAACGTGGGTATTTGCCGCAAATCTCAACGCAAGAATACGGCATTGCAGACATAAATAATGCTCTGTGGACGGTACATTTCATCTTAGAGCTTAATCGCTCACTTTTCAATGAAGGTCATGATCTAATAAATGTTGCGAAGGCATTGAATTCGATTTATGTATCTAATCCTCTTACCGAAAAATATACAGATGTTGTACATGACTCACGAAGGGAGTTCTTCGTCCGTTCAATATGAGATGACACCCAACCGATCTAACTCTCTTGACATAAAATTGCATTTCTTTTGTTCTAGCGCTCACACTGCGTCTCAATCACATCAGACTTCGCTGCAGCGTTCAGAGAACATACCCTTCTTTGTTCTCAGTCGCATATACATAGGTGCCAGCAGCAAACACACCTAGATATACACAAGTGTTTTTGATGGAAGGGGGTGAGGTTCATTTATACATATGCTGTACAACGCGTGTTACTCCTTTTCTCTTGGCGTAAACGTTTCGCCTTCGACCGAAGGCTAACAGGCTTGATTATACTAACGGAAATTTTAATTTTAACTTGTACGCACTGTTGTATGGTCCCTGACCGCAGAGAAATCTCCACTGCGTCTTATAGCCGCCTACCTGTACATTTACAGCCATGAAATTTATTATTGCCTACAGATAGTGAATTCTACACTGATGGCATATGTTAGGACTAAGTTCGTTGCGCTGTGTCCCTGCAAACAGATTCTCAGAGCCCGAAGAAATTACCATTTCATGGAAACCGTGACCTCATTACATTGTTCTCACAGAACTCATAGTCCCTTATTCTCAACTACACAACTTCTGCGCTATCCTCCCACGCCTCGTCACGTGGTATTTATGGTAGGCACAAAGCGGCGATAGGACAGATTTTCTCCAAGTACTTCGATTTCCCGTGCCAATCTTCGTTCCACCAATTGCTCTGCAATCACCATCATCTAGGATTGGTACAATAAGCCACAAAAAGGCTCGTAATGTTGCACGAATGAATATTTAATGATCCTCAGTTCTTCGCCTGGTACATTCTGTGCCATGCAGCTTGCTCAAAAATAAATCGAAAATTTATAAGCACACAAAAACCAGCTCCCAATAAACCCGGACTGACCAGCTGAGTGCAGATAAGAAAATTATTTTCCAACTCGTCATCATTAATCCGAAAGGGAATTAGTGCTTGTCCTCTTACACTCGAAATCTTGTTCCCAAAAGCACTCAAGTACCACCGACTGCACAGGTAACTTTTGCACGGGCTCGCCTTGAAGTGTGAGCTTCCTACAAATGTCTTCTGATAATACCGATACCTGGGACCCCGTATCGATGATAAAGTCGCAACTAAAGTTTCCAAATGCCACTCTAACGCGCGGATAATTCGTCAGCTCTCTGGCATTAATTAAGTAAACATTTGCGCTGTCACAATTAATTTCGTTCTCTCCTGAAGCTGCCAATTGTTTATATGGATTATGTCGCTCGTTCGGTTGTTTAACCTCGCATCCCAGTACATCGGCCTCTGTTGTCGTGCCAATTGACGCCATATCGGCCGCTATAGCGCCTAACTTCTGTTTTCCTCCCGCCTGTCTTGTCGATCTCTCGTTTCCGTGCCGTACGAGGGGTGGGCACGGCCGCAGCTTGATTCCTCCTATCCCCGTCTCTGTCTGACTCGTGATTCCGGTTTTCTCTGCGATCGCTCCCTCGTCCTTGTCACTCCTAGTTCCTGTACGCTTTGTGATCATCAGATCCGCTTTCATACCTGCCCGCGTGCCTTTGGTTCCTATTCCAGCTACCTCGGTGGTCATCTCGTGGGTCCTAACGCTGCCTAATGTAATTTACCCCGTTGCCCTTGGCATACGGGTCGTCTCGACTCTAGCGTCTCCTGGCTCTCTTCGAGACTCATCACGTCGGTTAGGAATGCCGCCGCGTCCTTGCAGAGCTATTTAATCACTTGAGACCAAGCTAATTCAGCGTGAGTAAACTAGAACGAATGAAACAAAAAGTGTAGCACCATCTGTGGAGTAAGATCTTGACACTCGAGACTAAAACGTCATGGAAAGCCACGAAGTGTAGTAAAAAATGTAGCATCTTAGTTTCTTATTGGGCTGTGAAAACCGCTCCTCTGAAGAATTCATTTTATAGGATAGGGTAGGAGGTACTGGGGATGAGATTATGGAAGCGTGGGAACCGTCCCATCCCACCCTTAACAGTTAACATCACTCAGCTATTTAATCACTTTTGATAAGGCCCTTGTATTCAGATTCATTTAAAAGTAACAGTAACTGGGGACAGCCATGAACACTCTTGTCACAACAGCTGGTCTTCTGGACAAGATTCATGCCATGTTCTTCCTACATAAGAAAGGCAGTCAACTACTACTGCATTGGTCCCCTCTAACTTCCCTTTGCCATTACCTGTCACAGCAGGGAAAACATTCTCAAGTGGTAAAATTTCAACAAAAACCCTTCTAAAAACCAGGGTAAGTGATTCATCATCTACAAAGAGACAGCAGCACATGAGTACTTTGATGCCAAATGAACGGACGGTGGGATCAGATATTGTTCCTAAGGTTAGAACAAAACTGAAAACTTCTGATAAGCGAGGTGGTGAATGTGATCATGATCGGAACTTGGATGATGTTCCATTGAAGTCTCGTATGAGGAATGAACCGGGTGAAATTGCAGGGTTAGGATCAAGAGTGAGTTACGAGTTAGCCAGGGAGTCAGTCAGAGTGTGTGAGCAGGAGTGACACAGTGTGGATGGAACAGTCGCCGAGTTGCAGTTTAGTGATCGCAGGGAGGAGACCCGAACGTGTGATCAGAAGAGTTATTGTGTGATACTCAGTGATAATTTGTGACAACTGAGAAGTGATTGGGAGTGTGTAATACAGTGACACTCGTATAGCTCCCATGTTATAACTACGTGAAGAAGACTATTGAACAGATCATTTTGTAGGGTTTATAATTTGTCAATACCCATTACTTTGTTATAATTAATTGTAGTTTGGACTTGTAGCTTGTAAATAAACTAGTTAACAAGCTGAACAGTTTCATCGGTTCCACATCCAGAGAATTTCATATCACATTATGCTTAAAAATTGTATATTATTTTATACAGATCTTGTGTGAAGTTCATTAGTAGAATCTGGAGAGGGAGAATAGCTTCTGAATTTGATACCATCGATTGCGACAATATATGAGATAATATGCTTGTGAATTCTGAGGGATTTGAGAGAAATGATGTTATGTCTTAAAGATCTATCCAAGCATTTGCTTGGAGGATGCAAGTGAGGAAACTGACAGACCAGGATAGATGTATATTATCCAGTAGATTATCTTTGTCATGATTCATTCATCATTTATATGACATTTTACAGTCTTTCAACCTACTTACTGCCATTCTTAAAACTATAGGTTATGCAAGTATTGCCTATTTCATAAAAATTTAACAACATTGTTATGTGCAAAATAGAAATATTTTGCATTGTTATGCTATATCGAAACTTATGTATTAGGTACAGTCAATAAAGAAATCTGTCTCTGAGAAGTAGTCAGACTATATCATGACAAAGTCTGTCTCATCTGCTCATCAGTTCACTGGTAAGGAAGGATTTAAGAGTGAGAATTAAATTCCTTCTTTCTCCCACTGGGCATGTTTTGGGTATGTGATGGTACACAGCAACTGGCATACTGATAAAGAATAAGTTGTATGCCAGGGAAAATGGTTTAAGGTGGGCTTGTACAAGTAAATAAATCACTGTGTAACAACAGTAATATGGAACAATCTACAGCATTGTGTGGTATATTCTGCCATCAAGTACACAACAATTTGGAAGATTATGAAGTGGTCATATTATTATATTGGAGCCTTCTCTTAGTGTATATACTGTATCAGACAAGAGTCACGTTAAATTAAGACCCAAAGATATAGAAACTTAAGTACAAGTATAACATAGCAACAGCTACTGAAAAAGAAATTCCATTAGATGTAAAATAAAGTCCTTCCAGAAGTAGTTTTCTTCATACCATAACAAAATAAAATGAATTTATATATAGGCCTATTTATATTTATTTGTATGGATCAGAATGTCAAATATGTACATGAAGGAAAAAGTATATCTGGGTTACTTTAATCAAAATTGAATAATTTGCTGAGAACAGGAAAAGGAAATATATAAGTTTTCAAAGCACTCCACAAGATAAAATTTACTACTGTACATATGTATGTATATAAAGCTATGATCCCGTTCAGCTGGTATCACCATGGTGATAAGAAGCATGGTCCCTTCAAACTGCTATATGGCACTGTACAACTTACATAGTAGTCATCATAGTCTTATATACACAGACCACCATATCTGTATAAGAACACACATATTTTCAAAATACTATAATCAGTAAGGCTTTAGAATAGTCCCCTTACCAAGTCTGTTCTTCATGAACTTCTGAACGTTTTATTAAAAACTGTGTGATTTCATTTTTACTTTACACTCATCCTTCTCCAGTCAATTTGGTATGTCACTTCCACTTCTTTGAAAATAATGTTAAGTGATGTTATATACACTTGTATATCTGGCTTATTAATATATGATGCTGCTATTGACACATCTCCTAAGTTATGAAATTTGATTTAAAAATCAGATCCAATTAATTAATCTGTAACTATAATAAGGGAATCATCCCGAATTAATGCATTTGTCTTCTTTCCAACATTTCCCATAACTATAGGCACCATTGTTGTCACTCACTTCCCACTGAGTTCAAAGCTTAATTATCATATCTTCTATGGAACTTTTTTTTCCCTTGGCACTACAGCCCCAGTGGGCCTAGGTCTACCTCCATGAACTTCTCCGTTCATTTCGGTTTTTCTAGATTTTACACATTCGGTAGGACTCCTTGGGCGGGTGATCAGCTCGTCGTAAGGCCTCTACCTGTAGACAAACACAGAAAAACGCAAACACACAAACTAAACATCCATGCCCTGAGTGGGATTCGAACCCATGATCCCAGTTTCCAAGCGAGCAAAGACAGTACATGCCTTAGACCGCTCGGCTATCGTGACCTGCCCATGGAACTTTTACCTTATCTATATTCCCACTAGTGCAACTACCACCACAATCACCACAACCATCACCACTGCCACTACAACTACTACTCCTGCTACTACTACTTCTACTTCAACCTTCACTACTATTACTGCCATCACCATGAATACATAGCTCTGCTAGGTAAGAAATAAAAATTGTGATATTTATGTAATGTACAGAGTAAACAGAAAATAACTCAATACTTTTAGGAAGTATTGACTCCTGGAATCTAAAACAAACCATTCTAATCAGTTTAAGGCAATGTGAACAAATTGTAAGTTTGTGTGAGTTCTTAAAAGTATAAAGGTGAGCACTATTTTTAGACTTGCAGACAATAAAGTGGTCCAGGAACAGCAAAGCATATCTAATGTTATTACTACTACAACTTTGGTAATTCTATTTCAAAGATGTCTCAAATAATTAATTTTCTTGACAAAGATAATCTTTTTTATGTAGCCTCACATAAAAAGAGTTCAACTGTGTGTGACAAGAACTGTTGGATACCATGTTCTTCCAGCCTTATCATTCAGAGCATGACAAACCTGAAGACTGAACTTAGACAGGACTCATATTGTCATAAAACAACTGTTATCATACTCTCAATTTAAATGTAATTAATTTCTGTGAAAATAAAAACTTCTAAGATACTGAGATCTATAACAGTGTGTAAACTGTGTAGAACAAGAAGGTCCATATTATGCAATATCCTAAACTGTACACTTCCTTGCACCATTTTTGTTAAAAAAAAAAGATAGGAAGAAAATTTTTAACTGAACCCCAATATGCATTTTATGAATATTTCTTCTTCTGATTTTATTTTGCAACATGTGGTGTATTATGACTATATTTCAGGTGTTGATTTCATGACTTGATCATAAACTTAGTTGTCTGGTATTGTTTTTATTTCTACACATTTTCTTTGCTAGCATGTAAAACAATTTCTGTGTTATTCCTCATTGTATTTGTATTATAAGCAGAGACATTAATGTAACCAACATACACAAGAACCAGATTTAGGATACTCTGTTACAGTCCTGACTTCCTTCACTTCCTTAATAGCATATTCTGGAGCAAAATGAAGAGCAATGGTGATAAAGCATCTGCATAATGTTGTACTGCAGCACCCTGTTGCACATCACTTGTTTTCATTCCTTATTTCACCATTTGACATGCAGCCTAAAATATTAAAATTCACTTTAAATTTTAAATCACTGGTGCACTACATGTTTCGACCAACATGGTGATCATCAGGTGCTTCGAAATTGATGTTGGACACTGCTGCACTTCTGTCAATACATATATGGTTCCAAATTTTACTCTTTCATGCCCCGTGTTTTAAGTCCAAGAATTGGAAACATTCCAGATCACCTATACAGGCCCTATTAGACACAATATGCACACTTGAAAAACCTAGCAACTTTATTAGCTATTCTGAATTAAATTAAAATATTACATGGTATTTCTTTCCTAACTGAATTATAGCATTTCCTAAAATCTGTATGTAACTGATATACCAATCCATCATACTTCCATTTACTTCTCATACCAGTTGAATGCAAACAGTCTGATCAATAGCTGACCATGAAGATTATGGTCTTCTGGGATGTGATGTCCTGTAGCTTGAAAGATGGTTTCTTAAATTTCAGAGAAAAGCACAGCCTCTATCTACAAGTACCTTCTATGGTGTCACACTCAAGAAGATGGTAATTTTTGTAGTCACAGCCATGAGAACCTCATATCTTGAATAATGGAGTAATTAATGTCAAATTCACATTCATGATTACAGTAATTTTAACGACAAATGGTGTTACCAATGCAAGAAAAGTACTAAGTACATTTTGTATGAAACTGATAAAACAAATTCCTCATGAATTACTGTAGTTGGATTTATCACCCACTTTATGAATAAGGAGAGTAATGCTGAACTGATCATTCACCCAAATTGTATTTCTTTCAGCAGTAACTTCAGTCACACAGCAGGTACTCAGAATCAAGACAGAACAAAAATAATTTGAAAATTGAGAAATTTGATTAAATATGTTCTGTGCCACTTTCTTCACAGTTCTAAATAAAAGAAGATATGAGAAACTCGGTGCAATTGAAGGTGAAAGCGGAAATGCTAAAGCGCAGTGGAACGATATAAAAGAATGCATGTTAGATACTATCAGTGATTTGGTAGGTAAAGTTGAGAAGATAGCAAGAAAACCATGGGTTACACAGGAGATGATGAGTAAAATGGAGGAGCGAAGGAAATGGAAGAATGTCAACAATGAAGAAGGCAGGAGGAAATACAGGAGACTGAGGAATGAATTGAAAAGAGCCACGGACAGGGCCAAAAAGGAATATCTTGAGAAGATATGTAATGAGATTATGGAATTTCAAAGAACAGGCCGTTATGATTTGATGTACATGAAGACAAAAGAACTAGGATGGAAAGAGAATCATGGGATTCAAAATGTTGGCATCGAAGACTCCCAGGGGAATAGAATAGTAGATCAGAGGCAAGTGCTGAAAATTTGGGAAAATTATATTTCAGAACTATATGATCGACCTAATCGGCCAGAAACCTTAGAAGTTGAACCGGAAGAAGAAGTAGATACAGACGAGAAAGGACCATATATTTTACAAAGTGAGGTGGAAAAAGCTATCAAGGAAATGAGGAAGGGAAAGGCTACAGGAGATGATGATGTACCTGGAGATGTGCTCAAGTTACTGGGAGAAGGTGGTTTGAAAACACTGACAAAACTAATGAACACCATATATGAAAGTGGAGAGTGGCCCAAGGACTTTACAGAAGTTACAATGATTGCCTTAAAGAAAAAGACAAAAGCTACAAAATGCAGCGACCATCGCACAATAAGTCTTATTGCACATACAGCAAAGATAATAGCAAAGATACTTAAAAGAAGAATTGAAAGGAAAATAGAGGATGTACTTGGAGAAGATCAGTTTGGATTTAGAAGAGGAAAAGGAACCAGGGATGCAATTGGGATGATGAGAATTATAGCGGAACGAACTTTGGAGATAGATGAAGAACTGTGTGTTTGCTTCATAGACTGGCAGAAGGCATTTGACCGGGTAAACTGGACCAAATTAATGCAGATCCTGAAAGAAACAGGTATCGATTGGCATGAAAGAAGATTGATTAGCAAATTGTACATGGATCAGAAAGTTAGAGTACGACTGGACAGGGGGGAGACAGGAAGTGTGCAGATTGGAAGAGGAGTTCGACAAGGATGCTGTTTATCACCAATTCTGTTCAACTTGTACAGCGAATGCCTTACCAAGGAAGCTCTGGATGGGCTCGGTGACTTCAAAGTAGGAGGGCAAATTATTCAAACTGTGAAATATGCAGATGACCTTGTGTTAATGGCTAAGGAAGAAACTGTGCTACAGGGCATGATTGATAGACTAATTGAAATTGGAAGGTGCTATGGCATGGAAATGAATGTGGAGAAAACAAAAGTAATGAAAATTTCGAGACAACCAACCCCAGTCACAATAAAGATAGACCAAAAACAAGTGGAGAATGTGAAATGTTTTAAATATTTGGGTAGCTTGTTAACAGATGATGGAAGGTGTACTTGTGAAATTAAATCCAGGATTGCCATGGCAAAAGCTGCATTTAGCAAGAAGAAGAATCTTTTTACCAGCAAATTGGACTTAAATTTGAGGAAGAAACTAGTGAAATGCTACATTTGGAGCATAGCTCTGTATGGGGCTGAAACATGGACACTTAGGGCAGTAGATCAGAAACATCTGGAAAGTTTCGAAATGTGGTGTTGGAGAAGAATGGAGAAGATCAGTTGGACCGATTATGTGAGAAATGAAGAAGTGTTAATTAGAGTCAGTGAGCAGAGGAATATCCTACATGAAATAAGAAAACGGAAGGCTAATTGGATTGGTCATGTTTTACGCAGAAACTGCCTTCTAAAAGAAGCTATCGAAGGAAAGATAGATGGGCGGATAGAAGTGACAAGAAGACGAGGAAGAAGACGTAAGAAGATGCTGGATGACCTTGGGGACAGAAGAGGATACTGTCATTTGAAGGAGAAAGCTCTAGATCGCATTAAGTGGAGGAATTGTTTTGAAAGAGACTGTGGACCTGTCGTCTTGACAGATTACTGATGATGATGATGATGATGATGATGATATTTGGTGTCCAGTACAAATGAGGTAAATTCCCAGCTAAGCTATTTCAAACTTATGTCTATGTTTCTTTAAAATATAGCACCATCTCTGGCTTGAGGCAAATGTTTTGTGAACTTATGTAATTACAGAAACTGCTTCAATTTTGCATTCCACACAGCTATAATAAACTTTCCTTATCATGTGACAAAGGTTATTCCATACATAATGCTTACTTAGTTAAGCATTATGCCATGAAGACATAAGGGAGAGTGTAAGTACAGCTACACAATTATTGACTTCGGCAATAGATGGAGGTGAGTGGCAATGTCATGCCCCTGCTGCTTTACCCGTGGGGATGGAGTCCCCTGTACCCATTGGATATGAGACTGGGTGGACCCAGAGCTGGAGAAGAGAAAAAATGCGGCATGTATCATATGTAAAAATTATACATTACATGTTAGCTAAAAAATTGAATAAAGAATTTGGGAATATTATTTATTAACTTTTAACCATTATTTTTACTGGCAGCAAACATGAGCATGCCTATAGTAAAAGTAACACCATAAGTTCGACTCTTTCTGTTACATATTGTAACACACAATTTTGAAAAAAAAAAATGGTTTATAAATGTCCAGTATTATTCCTGCTGGTGGAATTTATAGTTTTCACCAGCCAAAATACTCTTGTGAAGCGTTTCCTACTTTAGAAGTTGGAAAGAAAACATAAATTATCTATCTAAAACTTTAAAATTGATAGAAACATTCATCACTGAGCCATTTTGAGGAGACTCAGTATCGCATGTCTTGAAGTGATATGAATGTGTTATTTTGACTTAATGAAAACTTCAGTCACTAAGTATCATTCAATCTTTTCTGTTTTTGAAATTCATATGATATTTTACTTCATATTAAAATACAACTTACCTACATTGCACAGTGCACTACAGGTCAGACCTCTGACAATTGTGACACAGTACAGGTGTCATAGCAATTAAGACTAAGACCAGAGTCCCACTGAAAGCAAATATTAACCATATATCTAATAGAGGCTATTTTATTGTATCTTCCATTTCATCCTTCTTTAATATCATGGGAACTGCAGAACAGTGGTGGTCTGTGCATATTGGGAACCACTAATTTATACTACAAAGGACATCATTGTAGTTAAACAATAACAAGAAAGCTGGTCTAATTCAATTTCTAGCAACTAAATATGTTACAAATCTGATCACAACCATCTAGAACTTAAAAGCTCATATAAATTACTGGTATATGTACATAATCAGAATATCACTTTGCACAACACAGAAAATATATACACAGTTCAGAATGTCTCATTAGCCTTAGAACACAGTGAAGGCAGGTTATCAGTGTATTCTCAGAGTAATGATATTTTTTAATCAAGTTAATTCATGGATAAAATTAATTTGGCAATTTAATGTGCTTTACCTGTATGTCTACATGTATGTAAGATTTTGAAGATGACTGAATTCTGAAATGCACAGGGGGGACTTTATTGCACATTTTTTGTAATTGAAATATTAAAAAAGTAAAGCTCTCCCTGTAACAGGCTGTGAGGACCCCACATTTTCTAGACAATCTGCTCAAAGATGACGGTAAGGTTGTCAGCCTTACGCGCCGGCTGCGCTTTACTCCCCAGGAGAATTATTTAATTAATTCCTGCTACTCATTTCTATTAGAGGCTGAGTCGACCCCAGGGCCATAGTGTGGCTGGAAGGATTATGTCAACTGAAAAAAAAATATCCAATGACCTCATCGGGACTTGAACCCATGATCTTCAGGGTTGTAGCAGCGTAGTGCCTCAACCAACTATGCTACCATGTGTTGAAATATTAGCAAGTGCAATTATTATTTAAAATATTTAGAGAGAGAATCATCTGTATCTGTATCCCAGTATTGACTGTGTTATCACACTATTCTCTTCATACTGCAATTAACTTTCTTGTTATAACAACAACAACCTCAGGCAAAATCTTTATTTTTGTTTAACAAAATATTAGAGCTTATCGTCATCTTATACTGAAACAAGAAAGTTACTCACTTAATTCAAACATAGATGACCAGTCACATTTTTTCTTGTCTCCAGTAATGTTCCTTTTAAAAAACTGAAGGTTTGGATAAAAGAATACTATTTAAACTTAAATGTGATCCTATATCTATAATTTCATAACAACAGAGGGTTTATAATGGAAATTACAGCATTCTAGACCCAGTACAAAACTAAAAATGTAGAAGAAGCACAATTTAACCAAAATATTTCAAAGCACCAGCTACTCTCAAATATTAAGACAGTAAATAAGTAACGTGTGATGTAAGAAGTCTAAACATACTGTTAAAATAGATCAATTACATTTAATTTAAATAAAAGTGAGATTTTCATTCATTATTTCTACAATAAAAACATTAATTTCTATGATATCCTGCCACAATATTAGTGCAAAAAGATGTCTTGACTACTTCAAGTCCAAATTTACAAAGTATAAAATAATGTTTTCGTTCTAGAATAAGTGCATAAAATACCATGTTTATTAAAATATATAATTTATCTGAACAGTTTTCAAAAATGAATGCTTGTTCAAATTGAAATAAAAGTGTTCGCCACAGACCATGAGTTTGTACATAAATATTTCCAGCAAAGCACAATATTTTTTGTTCTGTTTCCTGAAGATGGTTTCACATTTGTATGAAATGTAAGCTTGATTTATTAATGTAGAGAGAAATAAAAGTGTTAACCTTGAATTATCATGTAGCAATTTGATATCTTTTGAATGGATGCAGAGTTAAACATACCACTGGGATGCTTGAAGCATATGTTACATTTAAGATATTTGTGGAAATGAGGCATTCTATGGCCCCCACCAGAAGTACACAGCTCAGTGCACACATTTTAATGTTGGGTAATGACTTTAGTTCTCCACCCATCAATTAAAATAATAACAATAAAAATATATCCAAATGTTCAATCTCATAAATTTTTGTGTCCTATTATGGAATCATCAAATATAATTAAGATACTTTTGTAATATACTAAACCATACACTTTTCATACTAGACTTAAAATGTATACCAACAACCCTCTTAATAGTAGCACTGAATGGTCATCAGCAAGTACCATGCAGATTGTAAGTTATCAGAGTACCACTACAATATTTACTGTATTACACTGTAGGCCAGTATAGTAAGTTGTACAGTAACATTTGTAACCTTTCATAGCATTAATATCTATGTCAAAATATGAGTATAATATGATGATAATTTGTAATTACATTATCAAGTAGAAAACAGTATTATTGATATTCAGAATTATACTAGGATGTATGTACAGTTATACTTTTTCTTCATATATATGTACAATATATCACAAACTAAATCTTTTATTTACAGCAGTAAACTTTTGGAACTGTAACTCTTTAGCATGCAATAATTTTACATGAAATTTACAATTGAAAGGCCCACTAATTTAATACAAAGGTACATGCAATGATTAAACTGTCACAGTCTATAGAATACAGCCCACAATTGTGTATGTCAAAATAGAAAAATACATAAATAAAACCTTTGCTACAGTTGTGTAATAAGGTGATTTAATTTTATGAATATTACAAGGACATGAGGTAAAACCATTTTAAAGTGTTTGAAGAATATGGGTAAGTTCAATCAATCTTCATTACAGCTTTCACTTAAGGTGGGTTATTTTTCAACATATATTTTGTGAGAGCTGCCCAGTACAATCTCTTTCATAATATATAACTTACAGACTATAACAAAATTTATTATATTACAAGCACTAAAATAACAGAACTAGTGCAACATAATTAATTTGCTACTGCTACTTTATCATATGATTTTCTCTACATGATATATTAACAAGAGTTTCTCTTTCCTGTGTTACTTAGACTCTGGATTATGTAACCCTGAAAACATCCACATGACAGTCAGTAAAATACTTTTGCAGTATTTTGGTGTTATGAAGAGAGTAATCCTAACACATATTTACATGTAGGATTCTGTGTTGCTATGAAACGATCTTTCTTGTTTTATATTGCTTGTGTTATTTCCTTAGTTTTTCCTACACTTGTTCTTCATGTTTTAAATTATATTTATCAACTGGGCTCTAATACTTTTCTTCGAAGAACAGACATATATTTAAATTACTGGTATAGGTGTATACAGAAAAAGTTCAATATTTTTAATCCATTCCATGGGCTGTAAGACAGAGGTCTGTCACTGTGTTCGGTATTTGACTCTGATTATGAAACCAGCAAAATCATTATCTTCATATCTCATTTTCAAATCATTCTCCTTATGCTCTACTTTGCACTTTAGAATTTGTAGAAATGTGATTAGGGGAGAAAATTATTTTGAAATTAAGTGATATCCACAGAAGTTCAATAAAAATATGGCAGAGAAGGGTTTAAGGAACTGTGACAGTCAAGTGCCCATGACAGTATACCATGTTTTATAACAGTGGAATATATAACTACCCTCCATTTTGTGTTAAAGGTTCAGAAACAAGTGAACTGGTAGGTGATAACTCTGATGGTCCAGCTGTTTGAATGGGAAGGAACTTAGAATGTGTTAACATAAAATTTGGTTGGAAATACAAAGAAAAAACTGAAAGAACTCTGCTGGCAAGAATTGATCCCAGGACTGCACCTGAAGACATTACAAAAGCAGTGATGCAGATAATCTAGTACACCTATATGCAAAATGTGACTTGTTTTGGTAAGTATTACTGCAGCATAACATTTACGATATTTGCTTCTCTTGATAAGCAGGACTTATTTCATGTTTATAATACATTTTTCACATTCATAATTACTAAAACTTCAATCCATAAATTGTTACCATATGAAATCCCTTTTCTTCACATTTTTTTATGTTTCTTTCACTTCATGTTTGGTGTTATTAGGAAGTAATGATACATGTGAAATACAAAACTATTTATTACAGAGTGACAGTGCTGCACCTGAACCTGTTGGAATTGACAATTAAGGCTGTGATAACCTGACAATATGAATAGATAATAATAATTTTGGTTATATTCTTCATTTTAGCAATTTGGTAAGCCAGTGGATTACATATGGTTATCAGAGTCTTCAAAATCTAGAAGGGTGAGGGGTAGTACCATAGAGGAGGAAATTTAAGCTAGTATAAATCTTCAAAATGACCTGATTATTTAAATTAAATTTTTGGAACAACAGTGAGCATCTGCATAAGTAAAGACTCTTTCATACTATTTCACATAGCAGAAAATAAAATAATATCTTTCAACAAAGAAATATGTCATGGACATGGATTAATGTATGAGAACAAACATTCAAAATATTTATCTTTCTTAGTTCCTCTTTTTGCACAAAGAGAGGAGGCGCTATTGAATGTTGAGTGTTACAACACATCAGTTCAGCACTTTTCTCGTTCCTTACACTTCCAGTGTTTAACTGCTTGGATGATACAGCCACGGAATTACCAGTTTGAATTAAACAAACTTGTAAGTGTACTGGTACTGTATTCCCACCACACGCAAAGTTTAATTTCCATGAGGTACATACAGGGTTAAAACAATACTGTAATATAATAATTAGAATTTGTGTTCTGTTTCCAAAAATCTACTGGCTTGAATCTTGGCCATGAAAGATGTCTCTCATGGGTTTTCTCAGTCTTTCCTTAAAAGTACTGATACAGACTTCCAAGATTTTCTCATATCCTCCCTTTATAACACTGCCATTTTTTTGTGCTATGTCAGCTACACTGTTGAAAGAGCACTGTTAAATAAATGAAGAAGCTTAGATCAGTGATCACCAAGTATGGTCCACAGATTACTGATAGTTCCATAAATGTCATGTAAGTTAATTGAAAACTCATCTGAAATTGAAGAATAGGAACAAACCAAAACTAGGAGTGAAGTAATATATTTCCATGCTCATTTCACCTGCAGTGGCATGGAATTTCTTGTATTTAAATGTTAAAATTATAAAGTGATTACAATTTATTATCAAAATCTTTTCCCCTTAATTGTTGCATAAAATTTGTTTGAAATGATTAAATACTACTTACTAATATGTATGCATTTTAATTGCTATCACAGTAATATTCACATTTATTTATTGATCATAGTTGGAAGTTGTAAAAAGCTTTAGGACTAAGGCATGATTTTTCATATAAGTACAGCTCAACAAGTCTGGAAAGATCACAAATCTACAAGTGCACATTCTATGAATTTTATTAAATTTACTTAAAAATGGGAATAATGAGATGCAAATTAGTGAGCCTCCAAAAATCAAATATCAACAAAATCTGTGTAAGGGTTCATGGAATACATGGAACAATCTACTTATCACCTTATGTAAACTGGATATTATTATTAATGAATAAGTCTGAAAAAAAAATGTAATTTTTTAACAACTTTGTGTAAGTCTCCCAAACTGAATTTAAACAGAATCTGCAAAGGAGTTTAAAGAAGACAGTGAACTCCTTGTTACACAGCATTTATGGGGAATGGGGTGTGTCATCAACATAAATTTGCCATTTGCAAGAGAAAAACACTTACAGAAACCCAGTCTATAGTAAAATCAACGTATTTTCCCTCTAGTTCTTGCATGAAAGTCTTCCTATGTGGCACAAGGAACGGATGAATGAAATATTTCAGGTCATATGCTCCAAATCACAAATTCAGTTAGCATCTACTGCAATAGCATCAATGAGGAAGGAGGATGGGTAGCACTGCCAATGGAAGCTTGGAGAACTACTATTTGCCAGATTAACATATGCATATTACAATATTTTTTTAATAACTTTATAAAGATTATAAATCTGTGATATTTTTGCTGGTTGGATGAGAACTGCTGATGACTGGATACCAAATAATCAGCAGCTTAATGCACATAGAAAAGTCCATTTACAATCATAGGTAAAGTAAGTTTTATTACAAATCAATAGGGTTAAAATCAGAATAGTCCATCATTATTCAGTGAATATCTCCCATATCAAATTTGAAGGAAATCTGTCCATTGGTTTAGGTCCCAATCCTTGGTCACAGACAGATGGATCGATATGATCTCCACATAAGGCATTCTCTTTTACTTTGCAAATAAAGCCTAAAATGTACTGTGCCCACTTTTATGCAAAATGATTGTGGATCTAAGCACATCAGGCCGCTGCCTCACGCAACATCCATTTCAGTGTATGATACAGAGCAGCCACTGAAATATTTTTACACCATTAATACCAGGGTAATAGTACAACAATCCAAAGTGACTTCAGTTTTTCACAGCTCTAAATGGGTTGACGTCAGAGGCCACACTTGATAACACCAGCTAATATCTGGATATTGTATATGAATGAAGACTCTGTTAAGTGTCTTTAGGGAACAATTTTGAAAATCATATATTAGTTTTATCTGTCTGTACCCATGCAACAGCATCCAAACTATAATACCAGTTTAAATGAAAATTAATGTGGTAGACCTACAATTCATTTTCGCAATTTTTTTCAATTTTATTTTAAGCATTTTAAGGATGAACTTAAATTAACTTTTCATTTGCATCACTTGAGTTCTTCAACAGATGTTGATGAATCTGGATGTATTGATTAGGATTATTACCATGTGAAAGTTTCACTAACTTTAATCTATTTTAAGGTCACCCTACTTAAAGGTTGTAACCACTATTTTGGCATATCCCATGAAATGTGTATCTAAAAGAAAAATGAGTCTGTACAATACATATATCTTACACAGTTTAGGAATACTTCACCAGATGTGATTTTAATAATGATTTCAAGTATCTATGTCTTTGGCTGTGCCATAGCTCAAGTGGTTAGTTGCTGCTTTCCCACAGCTGCAGCCCGGGTTCAATCCTGGGTCTAGTCAAGTGGGATTTGTGGTGGACAAAGTGATTCTGGGGCAGGTTTTCTCTGAGTACTTCTGTTTTCCTGCCAATCTTCATTCCACCAATTGCTCCACAATCACCTTCACCTATCATCTGGGGCTGGTACAATAGGCCAGAAGTGGCTGCAGTACAAAGGACTTAGTCCCACCCCACTAGCAATAAAAAAAATATATAACTTTCAATTTGGGCCCAGTTCCACCTGCAAAATATGATTCTATGCATTTCTGGTTTACTGATGAAATATAAGAAAGCTTTTCCAAATTTACAAGTGCTTGAAGTGGGAAACGGTAGGGAATTGTATACAAAACATGGCTTGCATTTGAATGTAAAAGGTAAAGAGGTCATGGCAGATAAAATGGTGGAAGTGATAAGAGATATCTTAAATGTGATTAAAGTAGTTCCAATTGAGATGAAATGGAAAGAAGAAGAGTGCAGTGGAGCTATTAACTTAGGTAAAACAGCGAAGGTGATGAATGTATCGAATGTGGAAGCAATCAAAAATAATGGGCAAGCAAATAAGGACCAAGGAAGGGTTAATGTGATGGGGGACAAGCAGATAGAGCTTCAGACAAAACGACCCCGCAAAGCACCAATAAAAAGAAGCGCAGATTTTTTATGGACAGAACTAAACAAACCATAACTAACCAAAAAGGTGAAAGTGGAGTTTGGTCGAACCTAAAGGAACAAAGCATTGTAATTTTACATCATAATGTGCAAAGTTTATTAAATAAGCAAATAGAATTATCAGTTCATTTAAGTACTAGTCTAAAAAATGTAGACGTCCTGTGTTTTACTGAACATTGGTTAACAGAAGACCAATTAGATATGACAGTGATAAATAAATTCAAATTGGTTAGCAAATTCTGTAGGAAGGACAGAAAAAACGGAGGATCCTGTATATTTGTAAACAAAGAGTTGAAGACTAGAGAAATCACTTTTCTTAATGATCTGTGTTATGAAAATCATTTTGAGATATCTGTAGTTGAAATTGTAGAATACAAGTGGTTATTGGTTTGTATATATAGATCTCCTCATAGTGATGTGTATATGTTTTTGGACAAACTTGAAACACTTATTGACAGAGTTTATAAAAAAAAGAAAAAACTTATAATTTGTGGAGATTGGAATATAAATTTACTCCAGGAGAATGAACAAGTTAGAAGGCTTGGAAATATTTTGGCATCCTATGATCTAATAAATACAGTTACTATTCCAACAAGAGTTACAAGTAGTTCGGAATCCTTAATAGATTTAATAGTTATTAATAGACAGTTTAATGAGAATGATACAAAGGTTGTAGATTTGGGTTTTTTAGACCATTTGGCTCAGATTCTAAAGGTGTATGTAGACTTACGTAAGGTTGATTTAAAAAAGGTCTTGCAAAGAAAATACTCTAAAGAGAATGTAGATAAGTTCATAGATATCTTAAATAATGAATCATGGGAGGAAATTTATATGGAGAAGAATGTAAATGAACTTTATAAATAAGTTTTTATATCATTTTAATAGAGTATTTTCAGTGAAACTAATAATGAAGAAAAACAACAAGAATAATGCATGGATATCCAGAGGAATAAAGGTTTCCTGTCAAAAAATGCGGTTTTTAAATAAATTGAAACAAAGGATGTCACTTTCAAGGAATGCGCTGGGGTATATTAATAGATATCATAAAATTTATAAACGAGTTATTTCAGAAGCTAAAAAAAGACATAATGACAGACAGATAGTAAATGCTGCTAACCCAAATAAAGTGATGTGGCAAATTATTAATAAAAAAATGGGAAAATCAGGGAAAACTAATCAGGATATTTGGTTACAAATTAATTCAAAGATGGTATATCACCCGCAGAAGGTGGCAGATACTTTGAATTCATATTTTATTGACAAGGTAGAAGAACTAATGGAAAAGAATAGGAGTAAAGGTAGTGGAAGATCAGTAAAAAAAGTTGTAGTAGACAATTCAGAGTCTATGTATTTTTTTCCAACTTCTGAAGAAGAAATAGTCTCAATAACATCTAAATTAAAAGGAAAGCCTCTTCAGGAGTAGATGAAGTCCCAGATTTTTTAGTAAAAGCATGCATTACATGTATAAAAAACCTCTTAGGTTTATATTTAATGAATCTATAAATCAAGGGGTATTTCCTGATTTTTTGAAAATAGCTAAAATTAGACCGGTCTTTAAGAAGGGTAATAGACAAGAAATTAGTAACTATAGACCTATATCGGTTATATCAATATTCTCTAAAATCTTAGAAAAAATAGTGTATAATAGACTGGTATCTTTTATTAGTAAATTTAAGATTTTAACGGTAAATCAGTATGGGTTTCAAAAAAATAAGTCGACTATTTCGGCATGTCAGAAATTTATTGGTAACATACAGGAAGCTCTGGATAGGCGGTTAACTGCAGTTGGTATATTTTTCGATCTTTCAAAAGCGTATGATATTATAGATCATGATATTCTGCTAGAAAAACTTGATCATTATGGAATAAGAGGAAAAATTAATGATTGGTTAAAATCCTATCTGAAAATGCGTTCTCAGTATGTTGAAATAACATCTAATGATAATAGGTACTCGAGAAATCGGTTTAGCTCGATAAGGAGGAATATAAAATTTGGAATACCGCAAGGGTCTACATTGGGCCCGCTTTTGTTTCTTTTATACATAAATGATTTACCCCAACATATAACAAATGGGGAGGTTGTTCTCTTTGCAGACGATACAAATATATTGGTTATTGATAAAGATAAAAGCATCCTTCAAGATAAAATAAAGAGAATTATGATCCAACTGGAATCTTGGTTTTCAAAAAACAATATGATTATAAATAATGATAAGACTAAAGCTATGTTATTCCAGTTAAAGAAACCGCATGACATCTCAGGGCCAGATATTATTTTTAATAATATAAAAATTAAGTATACATCTCACTTTAGATTTTTAGGTATTAATATAACTCAAAATCTCAAATGGAGTGTACATATTCAGTCCTTGTGTTCAAAATTGAATAAGGTATGTTATATTATTAAATCTTTGAAAGATGAGGTAAGTTTACATATACTCAGGAATATATACTTTGCCAAATTTCAATCGTTGGTAAGTTATGGGTTGATTTTTTGGGGAGGAGAAAATGAAAGTATTAAAGTCTTTAAAATACAAAAAAAGGATGCTTCGTTTCATGAAAGGTGTAAATAACAGAGTGTCAGGCAGACCTTTATTTAAAGAATTGAAGATTTTAACTATTACGTCCTTGTACATCATAGAGGTGTTGTGTTATTTTAAGAGATATAATATATACACCATGAGAAATACTGATTTATATAATACTAGGAGGAAAGATGATCTTCATGTACAACAATGTAATACAACAGTTTTTAAGAAAAGTGTTATTAATGTGGGCATTAAATTATATAATACACTTCCCTTGGAAGTTAAAAAGTCAAAGGGATGTAATTAATTTAAACATAAATTAAAATTATTTTTGTTTGATCGTCCTTTCTATACATTGAATGAGTTTCTTCAACAGGGACATGAGGAAGCATAGCAAGGTTTTTTTAATTAACAAAAAAAGAGAAGAAAAGGGAATTGTAGTAGTTATTGTTATATTTTTAAAATTCTTAGTGATGTTGTAAGGCAAGTACAGTTTTATTTTTAGTCTAATACATTCTAGGATTATAGAGCTTTTAACAATGATGTATTTAGTGAGTTGACTTGTTCAAGTGTTGCAGTTGTAACAGTATGGATGCAAATAAATATGAATATGAATCTGCATATATACAGAAAGAAGTGGCGGCTTCTGCAGTAAGAGATTCACATTTGCAGGAGACAGGGCTGTAACAGTATCTGAATCCAATTTTCTAGCTTCCAGATTACCATGATAGTGTTTCTTTTCATGACACATTCTTAAATTTTATGTTCAGTTCACTTTGAAACATGTTATTAAGCATGTATCATGTCTGGTGAAGATGAGGAAAGTTATTTATAATTCCCATAAAGGGCTAAAATTAATATTGGGCCTGCCACAGAAATTTCTGGTAAATTATATAAGTGAATAAACTGAAAATGAAGGCAGAGTAGAAGCTTCACGTCAATGAAACCATTTACATTTTCAATTCACACTTGTGAAGATATAAAATAAATTATTCATAAATTATATTCTGGGCACTCCTAAAAATATTAAATTCTTGTCACTGAATTATCAAACCGTAACACGTCATCAAAAGCAATTCATGGTCTACTAAAACTGCAGTGGGTATGCAGAGATGCCCATCCAATCTTATAGGTTAAAATATGGAGAAGAACAACATATTAGTACTTAACAATGCCTACAAAAAGAGTGAGGTACAAGTGCTTACTGACCATGTTGTGAGATTGCATGGAGGAAAATTCAACATATTTTAAATCTAGGCACTGGATGAGGTGTCATCTTTATGGTCTAGATGGTATACTCTTTGAGTATGAGCCCTGGTGCTCAATACAAGGAGGCCTGAAGAGTACCAGATCCATTCTAAACAAGGTCATGAAGAGAAAACCCCCAGCCCCTATGAGGTATAAAACCCTGACTGTCCAACTGATAGCCAGACACTTTAGTGACTGGGCTATAATGGGAATTGTTCTATAACAGATACTGTTAGAAAGAGAAATAGAAATAAAAAATAAAGTAAAGTAATATTTAAAGAAAAGAAATTGAATTTAAGAACACACTCATGATCCTTTGCTGATGCAATAAATCAGTTTATAGAGAAATGAAATGGGTACTACTAGACATGCTAAATATATCAAAGATATTAAACAAGGAATGAGATAGGAAACGAAAGTTTTTAACTTAATTCCAATATATGGAGTACCTACGTTGATAATTATGATAACATGAAGTTCACTCTGTAATGGGACACACAGTGTCACTATAAACAAAAAGGAAGACTGTAAAAGAGTCTCTATTTCAATGTCAAATTGATCCAAAAATATCTTCACAATTGTCAGAAAGAACACAGTTATTTCCTTACACTGGTTTCAACCACTAATTTTTACGTCTTGTTTAAAGTCTGTTAGTACTTTAAATAAATATGTTAACTGAAATTTATCATATACAAAATATATGGAGGAATGACTTATTTGGGGATACTGGTCACAAATAATAAATACAAAATCTGCAGACCACTTCTACAGACTACTGGCTCTTGTTTTGTAAGTACTTGCCTGAATGCATGGCATTATTAATGCAAAATGTTAAAACCACTTTCAGAACCAAATGATTCAGACTACTTGAAACACAAGTATAGTTAAAGGCTTCTCATTTTGATATATCATAATATCATAATGTTCATGGTCTGTTCTCAACATCTGTGTCTTATACATGTTCGATTACAGCACGTACATGGCACACAAAATTAAACTGTAGTGATGACCACACAAATAACACCTACAAAATTATGTCCATCAGGAGTCTGCAATATCTGTATTTGTCTTAGGATTATATGTAATAAAGAGACACTACCAATTTTATCACACTTTAAGGCATTAAGGGTATGTAAGCATAGATAATATTAGAATATTTAGGTTTCTGAAAATGATGATGAATCCTAAATGGGAAAAAAAAGGCTTAATATTGTCTATAGGCCTACATCTGACAGTGGATAAACTAGTCTACAATATCAATGGCATAAAATGATCACTCTTCATTCCCTGCACAGCAGAAAAAAAAAATTATTTTAGTATCATCAGTAAAACCTGACAAGATACTCTTGTGGACGAACAATTACCAGGACAATATGGCTGTATTAAAGTGAGATATAGACGTTACATCTGCAGCTCCAAAGGCTTAATGTCTTGTGAAAATATGTCTGTTATGGAAATGGCACAAAATGAAAATTGCTAATTGTACTTAATGTCATACTATGGAGGGTTGCAAACAATTACACTCCATCTGTAAAGAGGTAAATCAGACAATGAATGTTAACGTATCTCATATTTGGACACTCAGCGCAAAAGCAACTGTTTCAAAACCCATGATGATAAATTTCTTCTATGATACAGAGCTCTGAATCCCAGATAGTTCAGGTATCTTTTGACATCAAGGGCATGAAAGCAAGTTCAGTTACACACTGAAATAAAATGAATACTGGGAAAGTCAGTACTGATATACTTCAACATATATTTATACATTTAAATTGACACTATAACACACACAATTTGCTACCATCAGCTCTATTTCATAGCAAAGTATGGTAGAAAAGGTATTTTGATTCTGTGATTAGAAACTATCTGTGTACATAAAATGATAACACACTTTGTCCATTAAAAGAGGAAAGTTGATTTTTTCAAGTTTATTGACATTACTCAATTTTGTGCTAAGGTAAAATATACTGGTAACTATAAAAAAATTAAGCATTTATTTTACTTTTTTATAGCACAGGAAGTACCTAAAGGTTGAAAGCATAAAGTATTATGTTGCTGTTACTGATGTGAAATTTTCTGAAGGTTTATGAGTATCTGTACTGCTTTTCCCATTAGCTGAAAATTATATTGGTGGATCCATATCTTTCAAAACTAACTTACGCTCAGTATCAAATAACTTGTATAATTAATGCAATATAAAATGTTCACATTCTTTTTCTGTGTCAAATTTCTGCATTTGCCAAATCTTCATTTGTCTATGCCCTGCATAATTCACACTGAGCAGCACACTGCACATATTTGATCTATTTGATGAACACACTCTTCTACATTGGTATCCATCAGCCTGGCAAGTTGGTTCAGGATACTGAACTAGCAATGTAATCAACTTGACATCACTATGTTAAGGCAAATAGAAGATCTGACTTCAAATGTCATTGATATTTCTGATGTACCATGAATGCCATGTGAGACTGGTAATATGATGCATGACATTGCAGTCGATTTGTTCTTCCATAAGTTTCTGTAAGACCAGCCTAAGAAATTATGGAAAACTTTTGGTATCTGAATATTTAGAATTGCCCTTGCTGGACACAACTGGTGTGTATTGAATGACATACAGCCACATTGTGGAAGTTTTTTTGTGACTATGTGGTATAGCATAATCTTCAACTGGCTGATGGTGATTGCTATTCTTCTGTAGTTACAGCTCCATCACTTTGCTCCTGCTGCTGCTGTGCTCTTAGTTCAGCATCTACAACAGAGCATCAAAACTCATCATCATCTTACTCTTCAATTTTCAGTGTGACATAAGTACTGTTATTTCATCTGGGGCACTGGATTCTGATAGTTTTCATTGCTTCCCTCGGTTAATCCAGCAAATGTTAGGATAGTACCTTTATAAGATCATGGCTGTTTCCTTCCCTATTTTTCTTGTTTTGTTAGCTTGGTTTGACTGATTTCTACTTTTCCTTTCCAACTCATTCTTCACCAACTGTCACACCATTCAATGATATATTTTGAGATAAATACATCAGAAGAGAAGATGACATTTGACACTTAACACTTATATTAACCAAAAAGTCTGCATAATGAAGAGTTAAGCATCAGCATGTAACCAAGCCAGCAGTCAACAGCTTTTGTAAACAATGATGAAACCCAAGTTAAGATTTTTTTATACGGGCATTTAACCTTTATCGGATGGGCAATTTAATTTCCGGTAGGGGCAGCTGGACGGAGTTTATTTAAATGCCCCCCCTTCTAGGG
>NW_019725002.1:892881-914349 GCF_002891405.2 Cryptotermes secundus | reverse complement strand
ATTAGATCACACAGGAGGGAAGGCTGTCACCTTATAAAGGTTGTGACAAAAAAATATGTAAATAGAACAACAATTTATATTTCAAATTTAATTTTAAAAAAATCTTTACACGCGTGGAATGCGCGACATCATATGATGTCGTTCTTCAATTTGTCCTTACTTTTAACGTCATATGACGTCGCTAGATTACATTAGATCATGCAGGAAGGAAGGCTGTCACCTTATAAAGGTTGTGACAAAAAAATATGTAAATAGAACAACAATTTATATTTCAAATTTAATTTTAAAAAAACCTTACACGCGTGGAATCCGCGACATCATATGATGACGTTCGGCCAGCTGCCCTTACTTTTAACAACATCATATGATGATGTTGTTATTTATTAGTTGGAGAACCTTGTTGTAGTTAAGACCAATGTCCATATCATAAATGAGCAAAGTCTTTCATTACAGGTGACAGAGTGTCAAAATATTGGTACAAAAGAAAAGTAAGTTCTTTAAAAGTAAATAATTTCTGATATGGGCATACAATTTCACTGTTAACATCTATAATGAATACATCAGGCATGAAGCTGGATTATCAATGTGCTGGGTTCTGCACATCAGACAGTATAATGGAACAACAAGTAATCACTTCAAAATGTGGTTGAAGTGATAACACTTCTGATCTGCATTTAGGAGGCACCCAGTCTTGGCCAGGACATCAACTATCCTGACTGAGGATTTCATAGTTCTTCCTCTAACCTTCAAGGTAAATGCTGCAATAGCACCTTGTATTAGGCCATGACCATTTTCTTCAACATTCTTTACAATTTATTATTTGTTATCAACCAGTCATTTAATGCAACACAGTCTGAGTTACTGACAGCATCATTAATACTATGATCCCTGCTGTTGTATCAGTACCATCCACCTTGTTTTACCAAGCTGCTGAAGGTACTATGAGTACTAGCTCAACTTGAAAAGATCATAGTAAAAAAATAACTAACCACAATGTCAACATGGACTGTTCACTGTCTGACACATCAAAGATTCTCATTTTATGTATCATCTGCAGAAGTCTCTATTTATAGAGCACTGTTATGGCAGGCAAACTCAAGGTTACTTATGTAGGATCAGAGTTGTAATATTTATTTTTCTTCTTCTTCTTCTTCTTCTTCTCCTTCAAAACATGGGGTTCTGTTTCGTATGTTATGGAAGGTCAAAGTGTATGGGTGATGAACTGTAACACATTGCAGACTAAAAGTACATTTATACTGCAGAAGTGATTGTTTCATTCTGGATAGTTCATTTCTCACAGTGCAGCCCACAGGAAATGGATTTAACAAGTCCAAGTGCAAGTAAAATTTATCGCTTAAGAAAGTGTGCTAGGAAAACTGACGAGAGCACAATACCTGAATTAGTAAATGATTTTGATTCAGATTTTGCTGCTGATAAAATTATTGAAGAGTGTGATCTTTCATCCACCACCAACAGCAGTGAAAAAGACAAAATAGTTCCTAATCAACTGAAAGTTCAAAGAGGGAGAAAGCGGGCATGTGGAGTTAGAAAAAAAATTCCCAACAGAAAGAGTGAATGGAAAGAGAACATTGTTGCAGTAAACAGACCTGCATTTTTGGACTTCTGTGAGTAAACTGGGATATACATCTTTCTATAGATAGTTCTCCAAAAAACATATATTTAATCTCTTTTTCAACAATCAAATATCTGAACTAATTCAAAGAGAAACTAACACCTGCAGAATAACAAATTAATAACAAGAAGTTCTGGGAAGAACTAATCACCTGCTATATTTTGATATGATATGGATCTAATGGAAAACGCCGCCTCCAATGATTTGTAGCTGCTGTGGGAACGTCTTTACTGAGCTCTTATCTGGTGATGACTGGGGGATACACAGTCAAACCCACAGACTCTCCTTTTATAAGATACAGACAGCATAGAAAATGACACATCCAATAATTCTTCTATTGTTGCATGTGATTGTTGCCACACGAATGCCGTTACCAAGCAATGAATGGAGGGATACACAAACAGACACATGGACTGATGGGAAGGAGTTATGAAGCAGACCACTGATGGGCTCAGGTGCTATGATATACACACCAAGTTTCATAAAGATTGGTTCAAGCATTCAAAAGTTGATGAGAGTGGGGCAATGGATTCGCAAACACACAGACAGCATTGCGATCTCACAAGCATACTTCCATTTTTTCAAAATAATTAAGGTAGGCTAAAAAAAGACAAGAAGGTATTCTAGAGTCAAAATTTGCTGAAAATTTGTGGAAGGAAGCCAGTTTACACGAAACAAAATTGTTTCTTGCTATTATTATTCACATGTGTCTGGTCCATAAATCATCCATCTAAGACTACTTACATAAAGAGCCAATTATAAGAATGACTTCACCAAAACCAATTGGAATGTCTCACAATCGATTTATGTCTATCCTTACAATGTTGCACTTGAATAACAATGACACCCATGTACAATGACATCAACTATGACATGGCCCAGTACATAAAATGAGGCTGATCCTGGGTTATCTGAACTTAACATCTGAAGAAGTATACACACCAGAAGAATCATTTACAACTGATTGAGCCACATGTGTATTCTAGGATTGCTCATGCTTTTGAGTGTTTAGGAAAGGGAAGTCCCAGAAGTACAGCAAAAAAATATCTAAATTATGTGAGACAAGAAGTGCGTAACTTTGAAGCATATTAAGGTGCATACTCTATACACCTAGAACATAACACCTCATTCAGTGCTGTCAACAAACTGCGCGAGCCAGTAAAGAATGAAGGATACATAATGTACATGGGCAGATTGTTCAGCGGTTCCAGAGTTTTTAACAATTTGTGGATATACAAAACCAAACCGTGGGTTATTGTGCCAAAGAGGAAATGAACGCCCAATTTTTCAAAGAAAATAAGGAAGAAAAACATTCTGCCAGAATAGATCAACTCCTTGGCATAAACTGGCAGGAAATAAATGATGTTTATGTGCTAAGCATCACATAATGACACTGTAACTGGAGCACCAAGCTCAAGAGGTTCTCATGGAGAGCAAAAGCCATGTGCAGTGACTGACTCCAACATGGATGAAACTGGTTTTGATAAATCTGCCTGGACACCATACCATTCATTTAAATGAAAATCGGTCAAGTGGTAAAAGGAATTGCTTTTTCATTCCTTGGTCTTATCATAAAAAATTTCCACATTTTTCACTGTAAGACATCCAAACAGAACCTCAAGCTAAATCAATTTATGAAAAACGTGGGCAAAGACCACTGACTGATACAGTAAAATAAACTGTAGAAAAATAACCAGAAAATTCTTCAGACAGACTATTAGGTAGAGGATCTTTCTGTTGCTCATAGGATTCCTGTAACAAAATCAAAAGAAAAGCAGTAGGGCCTAGCATACATTTAAGGTGTGAGTGGACAGAGCGAAGCATTGCACTGTATAGGCAGTCAAAATACTCACTACTGTGTACTACTGGAAGTGTGATCTGTTTTAAGATTCTTCATGCCATGGAAAACCACAGGGAGTATTTTGAGATGAAATAGAGTGAAAAACTTGGAATTTATAGTGAAGTGATGAAATCCCTTTGAATCTAGTGTCTAAATTTTCAGGGTTTTCATGTTGTAATAGGAATGTCAAAACTGCAATGGAGATATCAACATTTAGGATTAAGTAAATGGAAAAAATCCAGTTACCTTACTGGGAATCAAACCTGACCTTCCAGCTAGTGGCATAGTGTCTCAACCAAGCACACTACTGCGTGCCCCTGCTAGAAACAGTATGAAATTATTTAATACAGTTCTGAAGTTATTACTGTTTGTATTGATTAAAGTCTTGGCATATATGTTTTCTACAATATGTTATTGTTCATGTGCCTGGGCACTTTGTATGAATGTGTATAGTTAGTATGAATGTAAAGCTCTGTGCTTTCTTGATCTTTGGTAGAGTGATCAGATTCAAATTCTATCTGCTTTCCTTTCAGGACAGGCCCATACCTATCTGATATGATGCTATTTGAACATCATTCTGGATCTGGTGGTTAACAGAGGAATTCTCAACATATATCCCTGAATTCCAGCTTGATGAGGCCCCATTACGTAGGAAATGGAATTTTAACTTAATACAGTAAAGCATTTTTAAGCATGCTAACCTACCTCGAGCTGCTTGCTCTTTCCAGCTTTTCTTGTTCTCACCCAGACAAGCAGTCCACGGTTTTTTTATTTTGAACTTCAAACTACGTTTAGGACTTGATGTAGATCCTGTTAAATACAAAATTTAAAATTAACATACTGAGGACCGATTTTACATTATTGTGACCTCAGAAAGTTGATGCTGTCAGGAGTCCAGAGTTTTTCAAATTATTGTCAGCAACAGAAACCCTTGTCTTATGGGCTGACATCTTATAAACACCATAAAATCTTAGCAGTTCCTGTATTTCTTATTGAAATGGTGTGTAAAATCAAAGTATTTAAGTTAAACAAGCCAAGCCAGGCAGTTATAAGATGATATGGTATAATAGGTTTCCATCATATTTAACAAACTTATTGAAGAGCTTGTCACAGATATTGGTTCCAGTCTTGATGCAAATAACTGAGTCCATAGATAGTGAGTCAGTTGTGATGTTGGGACTCTTACACAAAGAACTAGCTCTTTGATGCCCAAATGATGGAGTCAGTGACAAGGAAAATCAAATTTTAGTAATATTGACAACACAATGATGCTTGTTCAGAAAGGTAAAGTTGTACCTCTGCTTAACCTTTCAACACCGGACTATTGAAATAGCGGTAACTTGAGCTGGCTGGAGTTTATTTAAATGCCCACTGCTGGTCTGCGTTTAAATGCCTCTTGTCGCTCTGCATTTAAATGTCCCATCCTGTTAGGGCACTTACATTTTACTTAAAATGCACAATTTTTGCTGCTGAGTTTCATGGGATTGTGAAACAATGGGACAAATGCCTCAATGTACAGTGAGATTATGCTGAGAAATAAAAGCATTTTTCAAATCAGTACTCTTATTTGTTTAAGTTCTATATCCATTTGTAACTTACTTATTGACTATAGGCTTCCTTGATGTCTTTTCACTCCAGCCTTTAAATCATCTTCAGTCAGATTTAGCACTGAGTTCTTTATTTTTCTAAATTGCTCTGTTACTTATAATGTGAAAACAAACAAGGGGTGCAATGGGTAACCAGGTCCATACTTACCTCATTTCACTACCCTGCTTCATGAAGAAAAGGATATTTCATTATGAACCATTTTAAGCTAGCTAGAAAACTAATGATAACCATGTGTCACACAAAACCATTAACCCTATCTTTGAAAGATTAAATCAAAACACATAAATAAGCATTAACGATGGTCAATGATAACTGTAAATTACAGAAATACTGTCCTTAAACCAGTTCATAAATTCACAGAAGGGAAAACCATCCCATGAAATGGGAGCCTCTAAGCACATGAACTTTTGAACATATGCCAATTCATTCCTGCCAATGTGACTACATAATACTACAAACTTACCATTCTTTGCTCTGTCTATTTCTGCATCCTCAGATATCGATTGTTGAGCACCATCACTTGGCTTACAGGTAGAGTGAATTGGTCCAAGAATAGATTCCAACATATCGCTGCACACTGCCATGCTAGGTTCCACAATGAATTCAATAAAACCTAAAAACATAAATTAATCCAGCACTTCTCTGTAATGATGCTAATGATGCAAGATGTTTTAACATTAGACCATAAAGAGGAGAGCTCTTTATCACTGCTTTTAAAATGACAAAATTCTGCTCCACATATTTATGTTTTGTGGTATACCCATCAAAGGCAACAATCAATAAAAGTGAGTTTCTTATTGGATTAAAATATAACGTTGCAACATGTTTCAGCTATCATGGAGCCATCATCAGGTGATACAATTTACAACATGTGGCAACGTTATACTGTAATCCAATAAAAACTCGGTTGACACTTAAGAAAGAAAGTGAATTAGTTTTATGTCCATGATTTATTCCAGCCGTCTTACAGTGCATACACTCATCTACTTCACTCTTCACTCTCGCACTACATGTTTCGGCACAAAGGTGCCATCTTCAGGTGCTTTTTGATTTACGCTAAACTATCTCACTGCATGCCTTGCCGTCTTCATACTAAAATAACTAAAATATATGTTCATCATATATATTGATAAATATTAAATATTAAAAATATTAAAACTGTTCAGGATTTTTTATCCCTACGTCGCATCTCAGTACGCGAGTCACACCTGTCCTCTTCTATCGGAGCACTATTCCTACTTTTGTGTGTGTATTGTGCTTTGGTTGTGTCTTGTTCCTGTGACTGCATGTGTTATACTGCTGGGCCTGCTGGGTATGTTAGTTTTATTTGTTGTTGTGTTTGACAGGTGTACCAAAAAACGTATATATACCCGTATATAGTGATAAACACACAACAGGATGCATTCCTTGAAGAAGTTCTGCTCCGTTTTAATTTAAGTACCTTTGGATATTTTAAATTACAGATCAGAGTACAACCACTTAGTGAGTAGATACTGGAGAAGATGAATCTCTTCCTCCATCAGTCTGACTGTATGTTCACATGTTTCATCCCCAGATCACTTTACTCATTTTGGTGACATGTGGAATGTGGATTGGAGTCTACAATAAAAGCTGTGAGGTTTAGAATTTTATTTTGGTATTTATTAGTATAATTTGACACGTTTATGCTTCTATACGATTTAATAACTGTCTCTGGAATAGTACAGCTTAGAATGGTGAAATGAAGTGACACTGCTGCTGCTTAGGTCTGTAAACACTAAATTTGTGTCTGTCATAAACAAACATCAATACTGATGACTCAGGGGGAAGAGGGAGAAAAAGGAGGGAAATTTTCTGCACCTAAACTTGAGCACACCATTCCACTCTTGCAATCTTGTCACAGTGCACTTGAAAGTGAAATTTTTGTGGTATTCAGTGTTCAAACACAGCTATGAAGAAACGCAGTGCTGTAGCCTGCAAATTCAGCCAGTTAGAAGAATTCCTCATATTTGCGCACATACCTGACTACTGATGCAATCTACTAGTATGATGCAACATAAGAGAAAACTAATTTATAATGTACATAGATTTTAATTTGTAATATATTGTGACATAACACCTGAAAGCCAGAATAGTGGAGCCAGAGTAGATGTTCATTGCTAGGCATCAAATCAATAAACATGTTCCTGTAGCAATGAATAAGCAGCAACAATCAAGGTATTGTTGAGCTATAATGATGGGCACATTGTTTTCTGTTGGATCTGCCCTGAGGTCATATAGCGGGGATCCCAGACCAGCTGAATAATAATTGAGGTAGTCTCTTGAGACAGCAGTTGAAGATGAATGAGAAGTGATGGCAATGGCTGAGTTGAGCTGCAAGGGTGCAGCTATGAAAAGAAGACTTAATGGGTGCTGCAGTTGTAGTGAGGCTGGTATAATTACTGTCTTGAAATCCACTGCTAAGACTCATGAAGGCTGAGAACCCTGTATGTGTATGTGTGTGTGTGTGTGTAACGGTGAACTGTAAAGTGTGTAGATCAGTGATAGCGCTGTATTAGTTGTAGTTATGAGTTGAGTGTATAAGTGCAATAAATTAAATCATGCAATCCAAACCCCATCTAATATTCACAATCCTTAAAATACCCATGACAATATATAATGAAGCTGTATCAGTTCTACATGTTCATTATGAGTGAATGAATAAAAGATGATTGGACAACTTTTTTTTTATTGCTAGTGGGGTGGGACTAAGTATCCTTGTACTGCAGCCACTTCTGGCCTATTGTACCAGCCCCAGATGATAGGTGAGGGTGACTGTGGAGCAATTGGTGGAATGAAGATTGGCAGGGGAAACCGAAGTACTTGGAGAAAACCTGCCCCAGCACCACTTTGTCCACCACAAATCCCACTTGACCAGACCTGGGATCGAACCCGCGCCACCACGGTGGGAAGCCAGCAACTAACAGCTTGAGCTATGGCACAGCCAATTGGACAACTTTGTCAATACAACCAAAGCTGAGGATGAATTTGAATCAGATATTTACATGGAACTTTGCACAGTAATGCTAATTGTCAGTTCATATCAGGGTCAACACTGTTTAAGTTAGCAGAGAAAAACTGTTGCTGAAAATCACACCTATCTGTGACTCAGCCACTAATGTGTTGTTTCGATCACACAGAGGACTGAAGGGTAATCCCAACTCTCGCTCCTTGTCGCCTTGCCGAAAAAACTCTTCCAGTAGCAACATAGTCCAACGATGATGTAAATCCCATCGTTTAGCAGGATGTGAAATATCACAACAGTGGAGCACCAGTGACAATGCCTTGGATTTGTCAACACTGCATAAACAGATAATGTTCTTATTAATTCCACATGATTAACATTAATGTTTGTACAAGAGATATTTTCACATCTTAGGACATAAAGGATCGTAACTCACCTACAAGTGCTAATAATGATATAGACACAGTTCAGGGTTACAGAGCTTGTAATTATTACATTAACAGTCATTATAAATACATAAAAGTGCTTACTTATGATGTCATTAAATAACATCAAAACCTGCCTTGATGTTTCAATCTGCAATATGGATTCTGGAAAGTAAGGACAGGATAAAATTCTTCATCAGTTGCTGGATTATGTTATGAGACCATACAATTAGAGTGGAGATTGGAGAAGCTACAGAGTGGAGGATATTGAGAAGCAGAAAAAGGAATGAAAGTCAGGAAAGGATTGAGGATAACAGACTGCTTAAGGCAGCAATACAAGAAAGACATCTAAGGGAAGAAATGTTGGGAAATGTGAAAGGAGTGTCAAAAGAACAGCCCCTAAAGGCCCAATCGTTTTGATTACAGACGACCAAAAAGATGTTAATCCACTCACCAACTTTGCACATATAGAGCCTGCACATTTCCTGTACTCCAACCATTCTGCAAAGGCTCTTACCTACACAACTTTTGAATTAAATTTCTGGTATTTAAACTTCCTCTTTTGGTCGAAATGAAGAAGAAAAGCACCAACATGGTCTCTAGAACAAGGTATAACTTTTGTTTGCATGTATCAGTACAGAAAAGGTCTGAAAAGCCAACTGTGTCGAAATATAATATTATGGTTCTGGACAGAAGGATGCATTTACAAACATTGTAGTATAGTGGTTACCAGCATCAATGTATTAATACAGGTAAATAAAGGTAAAGCTATCCCTGTAACAGGCCATGGAGGCCCATGGGGTTGTGAGAAGTCGAGACTCCCACATTTTCTAGACGGTGCTGAGGGTGACAGCCTCACATGCTGACTGCCCTTTACTCCCAGGAAGATTCCTGGTACCCGTTTCTGTTAGAGACTGAGTTGACCCCAGGCCCATGGTGCAGCTGGAAGGATAAGGTAAATTACAAAAACCCAGTGGCCTCGTCAGGAAACGAACCCGCGATCTTCCAACTTGTAGCATAGTGCCTCAACGAACCACACTACTGTATGCCTCATTAATACAGGGCAGCATGTAATAAAAGTATATACTGCTAGAGATTGGTGATAGATGATCAGTTTCATGTTCAGGCAGCATTTATTTTTATGGAAAACACCTCCAGTAGCCTTTAGATAGATTACTCATGGCCATTGGAACCATTCTGGAGAGAATTGTGAAAAGAAAATTTTCCAACATTCATACTTGAAATAATATCATGAATTAATTGAAGTTTGGATGTAACATAACATGCCAAATTAAAAAACTACTTTGAAGCATAATCACAAGATCTCTACCTCGAAAAAGATTATTACAATAATCAGATTCCTTCACTTTCAGTACTAAATGGATATCCAGGGTCTGCCAAACCATGCAAAATATGTAAGATTTGAGGTTTTCATGGAGGTGACTATGAAGATAGCAGTCTTCTGGGATGTGGCACCATGTAGATGTGGTGTCAGTCTGCTTGTACCGGTTCTCACGGTCTCTTCGCTTGCAGGTTTCTTATTTTTCCTTCTACCCTGAAGATGGAGGCGATACGTTCCTCCGAAACGTCGGTTAACACCACATCTACACGGTGCCACATCCCAGAAGACTGCTTTCTTCATTCAAGATATGTTCAAATATTTGCTATGTAATAAATAAATCAGAATGAAACCAGAATGCTCCAATATACAAGTCACTGATGTTTTGGAAAGGGTACCTATCTTGCTAGAAATGCATTCTTCTAGTAGCTGCTAAGTTTCCCATTAAATCCTATTTAAAGGTCCTCAATACCTTATGTTTGTTTTCATCATATGAAACTGATATGGCAAAGAAATGAATGAATTCAAGAATTCTAAAACAACTAAAATTACAGCGGTTTTAATGAAACTGGTAAAATTAAATAAAATTTGGGTACATTTTGTGGATAATCAAAAGTGCTGTATTGTTCTGTCATGTATTCATGAATAAACTGAATGTCATTATACAATTACTAGTAAGACAAGTGAGTGGAACCTAGGCTCTGCAAGCGTGAGTAGATTCTTCATGTTCTTGAGCTGCTGGAAATGGAAGCTCATGTCTGTGGCCAGGACCATATCAATCACAAGAGTACGGAACTCACGGAACTCTTCTCTGGACAGATTCTGAAGAATGTTGCACTCTTCATCTTTCATTACTCTGTGAACACAAAGAACTTTTTTGTGCTGTACTTGTACCCATATGGTTACTTCACAATATTTATTATCAAAAGAGGAGAGGTGGGATCATATTGCGTGTATGGGACCAGATTCTGGAGACAGATTACAGAGATACTGCATAACAGTGGTACTTACAAGTTAAAACTCTTTAATGCTTTGTAATTTCATCTTTATTTCATTTTTCAGCAACAACACACCAGCAAGTAAAATAAGGCCCTAAAGGATAACTATATATAATTTACAACACTTCCATTCTAAATGTTTGGAGAATAAAATCATATATTGTATTCTTGGGCAATAAATGCTTTGTAAAGGATGAAGTTTAATCACATTCTTGATGCAACAGAGAGTGACTTTGTATTCACAGTTAACCATTTATTCTTTTCTACTATGAAAATTACTGTTCTCCTAAGCAGTTTGTTACCATTGCACTGTAAATAGGTAGCAACATTGCTTTCATATTGGGAGAAGCCAATGAAATATTATCCTTGATGATTTGATACAAATCATGAAGAAAAATGTGTTCATCTGAGCAATTTTACTTCCCAAATGCATGAAATGCAAATAACGTCTTCATATAACAATACTTATCAGTTCTTAATACCAGGTAGCAGGTAGGCTACAGGCTAGATACCAAAGGAGTCAGCTTTTGATTCCTGTCAGGGGCAACAAATTTTTCTCTTCTCCATAACATCCAGACAGGCTCTGTGGTCCATCCAATCCCTTATACAATTGGTTCTGGGGGATATTATCCGGAGATAAAGTAGCAAGAGCATGATGCTGACCACTCACCTCTATCTAGTGCCAAGGCCAATAATGGTGGAACTATACTTTCACTCCCTCATAAGTTTTCATAGTGTGGTGCTTAATTAAGCCCAAACCCAGGGATAACTTTCCTTCTATCTTACCATGAAGATATATGGAACAATGGAGGTATAACTCTTGGCACTGAATAGTGGTGAGTGGTCAGATGCAAGTCCCAGATATTTTACTGGTGAAGGAAGAACCTGGGCAACCCCGAAGACCGAATGGGACTCAGAATTAGTATGGATGCTGTGGAGAACAGTTAATTCTTTGCCCATGTTGGAAACAGAATTCAAATTTCCTGCTCGTCCAGCTCCTAGTTTAGTCACTATATTAATTGAGCTTGTGGCTTTTGTAAAATACAGTGCAAAAAGTATTCTGCAGTTAACATTATAGACAATGGAATATGTACTTTATAATCCTGCTTCTGTTATAGGGGAAACTCTTAAACTGTGCTCTGGACCCGAGAAATGTCACTGCACTAGTGACTTTAAAAATAATATAATAAAAGTAATAACATACATTAATTTTGCCATTTCTGAGCCCCTGAACCACAACTCATTTAGCTCATATGTAAGTTTGGGATCATTCAGCATGTAAAACCAATGAAATACCAAGCACAGTAAAAGGATAGGTAGGTACACTTTTGTAAAGGGCAGCACTCACTAGTGTATTACTGTGATTATTAACAACAATAACTCATCTCACAGGTATCTGTCTGAGCATGCAGCTTGGACTGCTGACCTATTCTGTTAAGAATCATTCAATTATACTGAAATGGCCTAAATTGGACTACTGTTATTGATGTCAAAAATAAATAGACATATAAAAACATTTTACATGTTAACTAAATTTTATGATGTAAGGAGTGGTTACATCAATGGTAAAACATATTAAGCATCAGTGTCAGTCCTCCACAGTTTACACAATACTGGAATGGAGAAATCTACATAATGTGGAACTTTATAATTTTTATTAACTCCAGGAGGATGAAATCGGCAGGATACATACGTATATGTGAGAGAAAAACAAGATGTGCGTATTTAACTAAATTTTGGTCCAAAAACCTAAAGAAAGAGAACACTTTCCACCTTAAGGCATCATGAGAGGACGATAATAAAATTAATCTTTAACGCAGATATCGTCTAATGGCAGGCATCTATGAACACTGTAATGAGCCTTTGTGTTCTCTGAAAACAGGTAGGAATTTTTTTGACCAGCTCTTCAAAAAATCCCTATATCATGGATTCTGTTCCCTTCTGTTACAACTTGCAAATAAATATTTGATAAATACAATACTTCATAAGCTAATAGCAATGAGCTACTATCTGTCAAGATAAAAACATTTCATCTTTCTTACCATCAAGGTGGTATAGAATTCTTTCAACTTCACGCTTACAAATTGGAAAAGAAGAGTTATTAAACTTTCGGTATACTAAAGGTCTTAAGAATCTTAAAAATGAGAGCAAGATAATGTCACCTGAAGGAGGCACTGATGTGGTGGTTCTCCAGGACCGCTCGATCATTGTACAGGAGGGCTGTTTCAGTGCCAGACATGACATGGAAGTTGTTGGTTGTGCCAGTGTGCTCGTAGTCATGGATAATGGCTGCCACCAAAGTGGCAAAGATCTCCAGGTCTGTCAGCCAGTTCTTACAGTCCAAAGAGACACACACACACACACGTTCATCCAAGTCAGAATTAGTATGTATTGTCTAACACTATGGTTAATTAAATCAATACATAAATATCATTCAGACAATGTATTACTGTTCGATAACTTAGAAAGGAAAGCGATACATATTTATGGAGATTATTCAGTACTATTTGCTGATAATGTGTTTTAAATTTCGTATTCCATTTAAGGTATATTTCAACCTGTCTGCATATTGTGATAAGATATTCCCTTAAGATTAAGCAGGTTTATACTACTATGAAAAAAAGAGAATTCTTGGGCATGGTTTTGCCCTTCATTTAGCGTTATCTACACTGAGCAAAATAATATAAAGAAGTAAAGAAAGTGATGAGCGATAGAACAGAAAATCGGGAAACTGCTGTACCATAGCAAGGTAACTGAAAGGACTATTTTAATTACAATATTCTAGTATTCAAACTTTTCCTCTGGCAGCACACAGTAGTATATGATACTAGCACCTTTTACATAAACCACTTCTGTTTCTGTATATTCACCATGAGGCCAGTCTGGCATAACATGTAGTGGACGGTTTGGGCAACATCTGCTGCATGCAGGTTGTTGTGGTATGGATTTTTGTGCCGGCAGTAACCTTCCTCCACCCTCGAAAGGAATGTCTCCAAAGTTACTGGTGGAACCTAACAAAGAACAACACAGAACTCACACAGAATGTATTTATTATAACTGGACTAAATTAATTGAGAAAGAGGACTCATATTTTCTGCATTAACATAGAGCGTTATACGGGTTAACCATATTAGTCCAGCTAACGTTTTGAAAAATAAAAGAGACAGTATTGCTTTTGTGGTTCAGTGGTACTTCATACACTGTCAGGAGAACTGATCAAATAATTAATCATCTTCTACCTCCAGCCAGTCCATCACAGACACTGGTAGCCAGTTTCTTCAGGCTTCTGCTAGCCGTTTGTGAGTGCAGGTGTAATCAGAAGAGACATGATACAGTATAGGCATGAAGGTAGGAGGAATTGCATGATATTCCAAGCTGTCACATTTGCCAATTAAGGTATGTTAAAACACATTTCGTTTACTTGTGTACAGACAGATTTCTGTGAATCTGTGATGGATAATTCCACTGAAAAAGTTGTTGCATGAAACGGAAGTAGGAGGCGTAATAGAAATGGTATTCTCACTAGTCACTAGCCATTTCTCTTAGTTCATACATCCTCCCTGAATCATTCATTGCTTTATTAAGTTATAGCTACAATTTGTGTAATTCTTCTTGTATGGTATATACTCGTGTATATATATATATTCAATTGCCAAAATTTTTATGGCTTTCCTTGCCTTGGAATTTAGTTGCTCTTTAAACAGTCACATTATACCACCAATGTGTAGTATGCCTTAAATAATGAAACATGAAAGCCCCACTCACGGATTTTATTAATAAAGATACATCATATATTTAAACTTTTCAGTGACGTCAGTAATATATTCTTTGTAACATCAAATAATAGACATGGAACTGCCTTGGAGAGAGGTAACAGATTTATGATAAGGGCACTTACCTTGAACTTGTGAATCATTCCATATCGGTTAAGGAGGTCATACCCAAGGTACTTGACTGGTTGACTACAAGCTGCATCGCTCAATGCAAACACATCAAAGGACCACTCATCCAGTGTCTGAAAAAGTATACAAACATTTTCAAAAGTGTTAAGATACAGGCTTATTAAGTTGGTACTGCAAATGTTTCAAAGTGGATTTCATTAGGGTAGTGGTACCCTAACTGTCATATAGTCAGGTAATGGTGGGGAGGACTGTATACTTATTTATATATTAAATAAAATGTTCTTTCCCAAATTATTTGTGATAACTGAACCACATTTAGCAGAAGGAGGAATTACAGGATCACACCACTATCACATTCAGATATGTCATATGGTGTACCTTGCTGTGATTGGTTTGGTTTAAGTCAGGGTATGATAGGGCAAGGTACTGCAGGGGTATGTTAGGTTATGTTAAGTTAGCTTGTTAGACTATATTTGCGTAGTAGGTCACTGCACATTCACCAGCGTATCCACCCTCAGAATAAAGACTTCAAGAGTTATTTAATACATTAACATATGGATGTAATTAAATTATAATTCATAAAACACCTTTCAATTTTAATAATTTAAAAATGTATGATTATCTAGAACGTGTAGTCTACTAAATTACTGGCATACCAAAAACGTCACATATTAGGAATATTTTGAAATTTTCCATACTTCATGCAGCTTCCAAAATGTAAAACAATTTAATTTCTAGAAATTGTTGATGTAGCTAAATCATTATCTTTCCAAAAATTTTGTCCTTATCAAGTTACTGCAATGTGACGTTTTGAAACATCCCCAGTTTTCGTTTTCTTTGAAATGTTCGTAGTTCTGTTAAATTTCTGTTTTCATTACTATCTTTCATTGTTCACAAAATACATGCAAATTTGAAATGTTCCATAACTTCCTAAACTTTGCTACTTTCAAGACGTTCCTACTTCCGCAAACTTTCATCCTTTTGAACACTGACAACAGTTTTCATCATATTTCCGAAAATACTTAGAACTTTTGAAACTTTATGGATTTATAAACCTGAGTTCAGTTTCAATTTTTATTACTCATTCTATAACAGCAACTACGCTATTCTAAAAACCACGGAACATTCTCGGAAATTTTGAAAAATATGCAGTTAGTTTTAACAGATAAGGAAATTTCGACTGGCAAATTTTTGTGACTGGTTTATGGATCTTCCAGGACTTCCTTCTTGCGATAAAGGAACATATCGTCATGATCCATACGATGATCCATATTTTCTTGACCTCGGCACTAGTTCGAGAGGGGTGGTCAGCTTCACGTCCCTACCGCTTTACCCCCGGGGAAAGAGCCCCGATACTCTTTGGATAGGAGGCTGGGTGGGTCTGGACGCCGTGGAGACGAGAAAAATCTCTTGCCTCTGTCTGGAATCAAACCCAAATTCCTCNCTGATACCCTTTGGATAGGAGGCTGGGTGGGTCACAGAGCCGCTCCGGGCGCCGTGGAGACGAGAAAAATCTCTTGCCTCTGCCTGGAATCAAACCGAAATTCATAGGCCGTCCAGCCCATAGCCCGTCGCTATACTGACTGGGCTATCCTGGCTTGCATTTTTGGGCCAGTGTTATTTGGTATTCACATCTATGAACCAATCATATTTCACGTACTTATTTTAAATTATTTCAGATCCATTAATTTGTAGTTTATTTAACTGTGACACCAATAAATCAGACTACAGGCCTACAGCGTAGAATGACTCGATAACAGGGTTGGAAGGAAATGGTCGTGACCTATTTTAAAATACTATCCCGAAATTTGCTAAAGGAAGTAACAAAAAACAACAACAAAACCCCTATTTCAGGACTGTATCCCGACTGAGAGTCGAACTGAATACCAGACAGAAGCGTCACCGCCTAAGCCAGCTTACTCAGTATGTTTTAGTCCTAAAGCTCTGAGCCACTAAATTATTCCACCACCAACATAAGATCAATAAGATAATTATTTAATAATGTAATTAACAGTGGGTTACAATTCCCACACTTTTGGTTATAATTATGATAATATATAGTCCCGGGTTTCAGTGGAAAATGAAATCCCTTGTCAATAAAGATACTGACCATTCCGAACGCCCATTAATCTCGTCAATGGCATGCATAACTGCAGAGAATAAAGGATTCTGGACTTAATAGAAGCACACAAACATAAAGTTTCTACCAATTACACCTTCTCTCCAAAGTGAAGGAAATCTATTTCCCGCAACCAGTGAGATAAACATTGCTTACTAAATGCAGAGAGGTCTCGAACAGCGAACTTCCTTCCCAGCATGGAGGCATATTTTCTACCTCGGAGTCAGGAATGCACAAAAGGCCAGTAGGGTCTGTTGATATGTCACTGCTTACTTTGAGGACCCTGACGACATCTGGTGGGAACTGCATGAGAGCCGTGTTGGACACCCTTCGATAGATCCGATCCACGAAGATTCCGGCTCTGATGGCGTGCGCAACGGACCGGAACTTGGGCTTTTCGTCCGACTTCCGCCGAGTCGTAGCCAGTTGCCGGGTAAAGGTGGAGGCGAGCCATTCTCGCACTTCCGGTGGCACAGCGTCGGGTTGAACCTCCGATAGCTCGTCGTCGTCGTCCGCCAGGCGTCTGTACAGGGGAACGCAGCAGTTAGAGGCGTCCAGAAGACACGTTCCCCTTTCAGAAACTTGCTCATGTCCTTCCGCNACGGAAATATATATAGATAAAACAAATGAACAGTATTTTTTATAGCTAGTGGGCTGGGACTAAGTCCCTTGTAATGCGGCCACTTGTGGCCTATTGTACCAGCCCCAGATGATAGGTGAGGGTAATTGTGGAGCAATTGGTGGAATGAAGATTGGCAGGGGAAACCGAAGTACTCGGAGAAAACCTGCCCCAGCGCCACTTTGTCCACCACAAATCCCACTTGACCAGACCCAGGATGGAACCGGGGCCGCAGCGGTGGGAAGCCAGCGACTAACCGCTTGAGCTATGGCGCGGTCTATGATTACGATAAAGTACAGAAAATATTCTCAATAGAAAAGGGAAACATAATACATTTCTGTTAAAAGTGACTGGCTTAATTTTCAGGAATAATTTTCTGAGAGACCACGACCATTAGAGACTAGTTGTACTATTTGTTTTTGCTCCTTTTGCTTATGGTGCGATCGAGCTAGAAGTTGTGTCTCTCAAAGAAATACCTAGAATCCGCTTGCTTTGCGAAACACCTGTTAACTATTATATTAACGGTATACAATATATAATTTAAGTGGGCAATTTTTATGTATGAGTAAAACAGACTTGTCTTTTTCAGTGAAGAATTATGTATCTTTACAACGATGTTCGTTATTGATATACCGTTTGAGCAAAGACGTACCCAAGATTTCGACTTTTTACAAAACTCTGAATATGTTTCTGTTTCATGAGCGTGAACAGAGGGTACAATTAATCTGTGTATGAGACGTGCTTTTGATGATATTACTGCATGTGGGAAACTTGATCATATAGGTCTATTGGTAATGTATAAGTACATTTTTGAAGTTATAATAATTTATAATATATTCAATAAATTTTAGTTTTTGGAATAGTGTGTATGTGATTCTTTAAAACTCGAAATATACTGCTGAAATTTTCCGTGAAGAATGTGCACACTTGATTACTGTCAAATACAATGATATAAGATAGTACTCTTATTATTGTCGCATTCCATGGGCCTTTACAACAAAACTTTGTTGGCTCATAAGTGCGGAAGCACATGAGCATGATCCAATGTTTCCTTTTAGTCTTCAGTTCAAATACCATCCACTGTCATATGTATAAACTACATACATCATATAATATCTACACATTAACCTACTATATAGCATGCTTCTCTTGGATATATGAAAGTCCCTATTATTTTGTATAAACACAGGTGAATTATTCAGACAAACCTGCAATGATGCTTTCTATAAGAACGTTGTATATCACTATAATACCAAACTACTTACAAGGAAATATGTTGTAGCAGCAACTAAGCAAACATTACAAATGAAACAAGATGATACAAAGGGAACTAGTATTTTCTTTTCATTTGCTGGAATGTACGACATTTTTATGTTTGCGTGACAACTGTCATTCATGTTTACAAATTTAACTAGTGTACTTCAATCTAAGGACTGGGAAAATGTAACTACGGGATACTAGATCTACAACAGAAAAACAACCTACTTCAACAAAATGCCATTTTGAAAGACCAGGTCTTAAGAGACAAACGTCGACTCAGGAAGTAGCTTGTAACTCGGCAATAACATTTCAGCCACGAGTAAATGATTATAGCAATTCATTCATGGCATGGACTCCAGCAGTGACTTGGTTTTATTAACGATGACACGCTGTTGTCACAGCAATAATACTCTATGGCTGATTATTCTAGAAGCAGCTTTATACTTAAATAATTTATGTTTGGTGTTCAGTTGATTTCCCGTATATTATATTTAAGCATCCTGTTGCACTATACATTTCTATATGTAATAATATAAATGCCGTCGTGAATGCAACAATTTATTTGGTTGTAGATCTTTGTCTTTTCTTCCTCTAAACTACATGTTTCGACCATAATTGGCCATCATCAGATGTATTTTTCACTACGTAGCTGTCACACTGCACATAGTCCAAAATCTGAAACATCAGCCTGTCGGTTTTGTTTAAAATCTCGCTAACACACGCTCGTCAATTTGATTTTAGAATTCCAGTTTAAAATTTCTAAAATTTAAAGTTTTAAATGCCAGGGACATCTGCTCTTGTCTACATGTGATGCAGCGGCTATTTCTTGTTTTCAGCACCGTCCATGTATTGTTCTGTGCAGGCTCCCCGTGTGTGTGTCGCTGCTTATCTTTAACACTTTTCCCGTAGTCTTCGTCTCTAACCCCCCTTTCATCGATCATCGCTGATTTGCATAATATCACACGAACGCTTTACAATTTCGTTATAAGACGTCAAATAGGTCCCTTTTACATTTAGGTTACGAAATGGTAGAATGAAATTAGGCAGGGGAACCCGAAGTGCTCAGTCCACCACAAACCCAACATGAACGGACCTAGGAAACAACCCGGGCCGCTGCAATAGGAAACTGGCAACTAACAGCCTGATATATGGCACGGTCATAATGGAATAATGCAATTTATTCACGATGGTTTTTCTTACTTTATATGTAGTTAGCTATTCAAATAACGTGGTAATGAAAATGTTTGTGGAGAAAAGTTCGGAAGCAAGGCTATATGTGAGTCAAAGCACAGAGTAGCCGAACAACATCTGAACCAATTTCTTTCTGTTACATCAGGACCAACCGATTTTCACAAGATTTTTGTGACGTCGATGGTCAATGTTGCATAAAACTGATTAACGGCCAAACCGTATCTTTTCATACGTTTGTCCAGTAAAAATAATACAGGTTATAAAACATTATCAGTCAGTTCTCGTAGAATAAATACACATTTATGTAATTGAGTGTTTCATTTGCAAGTAGCCCCTATCACATGCAAGTTGTGTGAATAGCTCCAACAGCCAGGGTTGAAGAGGAATCTACATTTTATGGACCTGAAAAATAAAATCTTACAGATTCCTAATCGGACATCGTGGAATCGCATTATAAGAACTGCTTAGAAATTTTAATTTGATGTCACTGCTGAAGCCCACATTTTACAAGGAATTATCTGGAATATGTTAAAAATGTTGCCATTGACTTCGGTCAAAGGGTACGATGCAACTTACCTACAGCAAGCAATGGGTACATGAAGACAATTAAAACGACGAACAAAGATTTCCATTCCAGTGATGCATATATCTTACTTAATAACGGTTACGGTGTAAAGGGCACAAAGATATGGAAAAATTGCGTTTGTGTTACCGAGTGTAACTGGAGATATGAAACTGATTGTACCGTGCAATATTTGTTTAAGTAACAAATACTTTCACATTCAACTGAAGGTAAAACATAAAATATATTTATTATGTGAAACACGCGTCAGTCTCTTCATAAACGAATAAGTTATGCATTAAATGATGAACCGAAGTGCAGTGAAAATTGATGTTACTCAAAGAATTAAGCATGCCTAAGTTTGCTATTGAATACAAGGAAAAATATATTTCGAAATGTAACACAAATACTCAAGAACGCTCTGTTCTATGTAATCAGCGCCATAGAGTCTACACGCCTAGCTGTCATGTAGCTTAATATACAGGATCATCATCAAGAAAATTTATAACAAAATGTACTATTCGTTATTGAATCGTATTTCTAATGTGGATCCATATTAGTATCCATTATTAAGAATTTCATTACAATACCTGTTTCAATTACAAAAGACAAGTCCGTCCAATGTGACTATTTCAGTTTTCTCACTTGATGATTCACTAGCCTTACACGTTTCGACCCATTTGGATCATCTTCAGAGGCACCAAACACTTTTTAGAAACCACTATCACAACAGTTGTCATATCAAATACACATGTAATGTCCAAGTACACAATGCTCCATCTATCAGTCACAGCAGCCTTTCCGGTTATAGAAACATTTAAAGTTGTTTAAAGTTTTAAAACTTTGTTAAAAATTAAAATACAGAAACCATACGATTCGTGTCAATAACCCCTGTCGTCTCTCTTCAAGGTGGCCTATGTTGTGCCTCCTATGTAACTTGAGTAGGGAGATTCTTAATATTGTCCGTTATGATTTCTTGGCCCGCTGTG
>NW_019725002.1:821648-892823 GCF_002891405.2 Cryptotermes secundus | reverse complement strand
GATCATCATCAGGAAAATTTTTCACAAAACGTACTATTCGTTATTGAATCGTATTTCTAATGTGGATCCATATTAGTATCCATTATTAAGAATTTCATTACAATACCTGTTTCTTTATATTTCGGATATTAGTCTAAAGATGTAAAACGTTATAACTTGGTTGAATGTTAAAAGTTAAAATTGAAAATTATATTTTTGCTTTCTTTCTATTATTTAGCGTGGAGTACAAGTCTATGATCTTGTATCGTAGAGCAGATTCTTTTTTTCGAAAATGTGTTATTTTTTAGTTCTTTGTGTACATATTACATGGCGATTTTCCGCATGTATGTGAAATTAGTTCCATTTTCCTTTCAAGTGACGCTGGTAAGGCTCTTGTTATTAGGAAGCGGTTGTAACTATTCTGCAGTTCTATTTCTAATTTGAGCTGATCGAAACATGTAGCAATGTACATAATAAAAAGAATAACACAATAATATTAAATATTTAATACAAATTTGTTGTGTTGACTGTTGTATAATACAATATTATAGCGTGTATCCGTAATTGCTTCAAGGCGGTAAGTTATGTTATCAATAAAAATAACACTCTCATGTAACTGCAAAACCATGAGAATATTCTATCAGGTTATATGTGTCAGTGTTAGGCACAAGGTGAACAGACGTCACCTAAGGCAATTTTGTTTTGTAAGAAAATAAAAACAACCGAAAACTTCGAAACGTACACTGTCACTTCAGTATATGAGGAGTTATAATTGTACGACATATGCAGTGCAAAACTGAAGCCAGCGACTTCTGGACAGGCGTCAAGGACCCAGGTCTAGTTTGCTAGAGTCTTACTTACAGAGTACGTTAAGCGGCCTTCGTAGTCTAGAGGTAAATTCCCACCTNCATAAAAAGAATAACACAATAATATTAAATATTTAATACAAATTTGTTGTGTTGACTGTTGTATAATACAATATTATAGCGTGTATCCGTAATTGTTTCAAGGCGGTAAGTTATGTTATCAATAAAAATAACACTCTCATAAAACTGCAGAACCATGAGAATATTCTATCAGGTTATATGTGTCAGTGTTAGGCACAAGGTGAACAGACGTCATCTAAGGCAATTTTGTTTTGTAAGAAAATAAAAACAATGGAAAACTTCGAAACGTACGCTGTCACTTCAATATAGGAGGAGTTATAATTGTACGACATATGCAGTGCAAAACTGAAGCCAGCGACTTCTGGACAGGCGTCAAGGACCCAGGTCTAGTTTGCTAGAGTCTTACTTACAGAGTACGTTAAGCGGCCTTCGTAGTCTAGAGGTAAATTCCCACCTCATGACTCGTGGTACGCGGGTTCAAATACCCGGCGGAGGTCGTCGAATTTTTAAGGGCGGAAAAATTCAGGGAACAAGTCCTCCGGGAGGGACTTTAAGCCGTGTGTCCCGTGTCGTAACTTTACGGTACTTAAAAGAACCTCATATCTCCAAAGGAGATCACTGAGCCAAATTCCAGGACGTTTCCTCTGATAGATGGGGGANGCAATTTTGTTTTGTAAGAAAATAAAAACAATGGAAAACTTCGAAACGTACGCTGTCACTTCAATATAGGAGGAGTTATAATTGTACGACATATGCAGTGAAAAACTGAAGCCAGCGACTTCTGGACAGGCGTCAAGGACCCAGGTCTAGTTCGCTAGAGTCTAACTTACAGAGTACGTTTCTTCCAACATGCCTGTGTACTCTCTGCACACATCAGAATATAAAGACATTAAGCATTACGAAGGGTTACTATTGTCAAGTGACTATGAATGATGTTTCAGCAGAAGGCTGCTGTCTTCTGGGATGTAACTCCGTATAATCCTTTGAAAGTCAACCGAATTTCGGAGGAACATATCAGCTCAATCTTCAGGGTGGAATAAGCTGAGCAAGATACCAGCGTGAAAGCAGGCGACTTTCAAACGGACTACACAGAGTTACACTTTTCATAGCCGTCGCTGTGGGAACCTCATATCACACGTGATGTTTTAGTCGTCTGCAATTCGTACTCATACTACTTATCTCAGCTGTGAGCAATCTGTTATTTAACCGTATTATGAAATTTATATTTTCACGAGTTACTTTAGTATTGCCTTCACGAGAGACATTTATTTATCTAGGCAAGTTCCCAGTTCATGTTTTTGAAATTTACTGTCAGACAAATGAATGCTGTTCTTCATTAAAATTATTCAGCATTAATATTCTGTTTTTTTTTTTAATTTTCCGGAATAAACACCACAAAATTGTCATATATGTTCCTGCAGCGAACAGCTGCGTAGAATACACACAGTGAAAGAAGTTTTGAATGCAAAATAAAAGCATGTTTTCGGTAATGTGTTTCTTTTCGTATCACTTGACGTGTCGTTTGGAAGATGACGGGTTATTGTGGCTCAAAAACGTAGGATTCCCACTCTCCAGAGGAACCACAGGGGATTAAATTAATTTAAACTTCGTATTTTCAACTTAAAGAAACCCGGAAGGGTTCGAGATGCATCCTACGGTTTGGATCTTACGAGGAACTCAATGCTGTAAATTAATTACAAAACATTTCAGATGTATCCATTTGTTACGATTGTGGATAAAAGATTACACATAGATTATTGTTTGTAATTTAATGTATAACTTGAATTAATGGTCAATTTATCATCACCATACTAGATTCACGTTCCTTATCTGGTTGTTTTGAGGAAAACAGTGCTGCAAATAAAATTCATTATATTATAACTACTGCGATACAGTTAGCCTTGTGTGAAGCTTATACGGAATACGAGTATAAAGGTAATACAACTAACGAATTCAAAATTGTTAATACAGAAAAAGTGTGTGAAGAACATAAATCTCCATACCTGTTTCCAGTTAAGTTGCTTAATATTGGTTATATATAGCTAATTACCTGACCAGTCGTTGATTCCAATTACCAGTTGGGACAGAATTACTGCGGGTTTCCCGCTGTATGATTATAGAGGATTTGCACAGCAGCAACCGCGCGTAATTGTCGTGCGTTGTTGAATAATCGTGTAAGGATTTGACTGTAAGCAGTTTACGTGCATGAATCGGAATTGAAAACAAAAGAAAAGCAAATCTAGCCTAATATTTAATGATCTAATATAAATTGTAGACAAATTCCATTACAAAAAGCAATGCACTGATCCTACATCGAAGTTTCTAATACAGATATGTAGACTGTTAAGCAGAGATGATATATTTTACAAATATATGGTAAAATTTTATTACATTCAGTTATCGATGGTAAAGTCAAAATCTCTGCAAAATCTGAGATATAACGCCGTGTAGCCCGCTGAAAGTCAACCAACGTTTCGGAAGAACATGTCGCCTTCATCTTCAGGGTCGACGAATAAGCCGAACAAGAAACCAGCGTGAAAGCAAGAGGAAAACAACTCTGATTGCCAACTGCTTTCACGCTATGGTTCTTGTTCGGTTTATTCTTCAACCCTGAAGATGGAGGCGAACTGTTTCTCCGAAACGTCGATAGACTTTCAACACACTACACAGTGCTATATCCCAGAAGATAGTACGCTTCATAACCACCTCTGCAGGAATCTCAGTCGCTATACATTAATATATACGCATAACGGCCATGTTGTTAAAATTACGCGCCAGCACACAGAGACACATGCAAAAGGCAGGTTCCACTTTTAAATGTAACATTACAAAACATTTGAATAGACAAAAAATTTGTTGTGTGAACATATAATGGAGTGCTGATGAGGAAATAATGTGTAAAATATTCACCTTCACCTTAAAGAGCTACAGCATAATGTTTAAAATGAAGGCGACAATACTAGTTACTAATATTATTTTCATTGTGTCCAAATAAACTACCAGGCCATTAGAATAACGTCTCCCTAGGAGATACAGGAATATAAATTACGACTCCTCATACTAACTTTCCTTCGTGTTTAGTTCCACTCATAACTGCATACATTTATTTTAAATGTAGCGCTTTACATCTGAATGCCCTTTCAAATGGACGCATAGATCAGCACCGCCGTGACGCTCTACATGTCTGGGTTCAGTGAGTGTTTCGCAGAATGTTCATATTGCCACAGTATGACTTCTGTTTCATTACTTTCCCCGTAGAATGAATTAAGAAATCGCTATTAAGTAGTGGTACGAATTGTGATGAAAAGCCGATCACAGTGGCCGCGAGGACTAAGGAATGAACCGTCTTCACCTACTCGAGCACTGAAATCCTGGGTTCGAATCCCACTCGAGGCATGGATGTCTATGTGTATTTATTCTGTGCTTAGGTAGCGGTCCTGCGACGGGCTGGTCTCCAATCCAAGGAGTCCTACGGACTGTGTTTAGATTAAGAAACTCAGAAAGCGGCCAAGGTCCACAAGGTCTGTAGAGCCACAGCCAGACAGATGTAATAAAAATGTCACGCAACCCATTGCACTCCCTGTGTCACAAGTATATTTTATTAAACGAATATCTATTTATACGGCACAAGAGAATTATCAAATTCAAGCACAGATCTGTCACGCTAAGAACTCGATGTTAGGAAACGGTCGACAATAAACATATTTGGCCTCGAGGAAAGGACACCCTCGCGCATGCATGAATGTATGAGCGTGGTCGTTTTCAGCCTCTCCAGACTGAATGCATTTGTTTGTACACTTCTGTTTTGAAACCAAAGAGGACTAGGTACCGTCTGTTGCTCTACAGCAAAATTAGTAAAATCCAGGAATGGTAGGGATGCATAACCACTATTGTTTGAATATATTAGGGGTGGGCCTTCTTGGTCCTGGCACCGCGACCACAGTGATCTCTTGTGCCTGACCACTATTGTTTACTAAACATTCTAAGCCACAGGGAAGCAAACGAAGTAACATTTATATGAAAGCAGGAACAGACAAATCCAGGCGTAAGGATGCAGGATTTGTGGTTCTCACAGTGGGATATCTTCAGGGATATAAAGCCGTGTAATCTGTTGAAAGTCAACTGAATTTTCGGAGAGACATATCGCCTCTATCTTAGGGGTCCAATAAACCGAGCAAGAAACCAGCGTCAAAGCAGGTGGCATTATATCTCAGAAGATGGCAATCTTCGAGGCGTAATGGTGGTCATCTTCAATTCTTTGTATTTAACATAAAATTAACATCTTTTTTCTTCAAAATGTCGAGCAGTATTCGTGCACAAAATGGTTGTGTTGACATCAATTCACAAGTTTCGGGGCGAGTCAAGTCTACTGCACTTCAGCATTGCATCAGCTTTAACAATGTGTTCGTGCTTTCAGAGGTCTGTCTTCTGGAATATAAATTGAACCGCCGTTTCGGAGGAACATGTTACCTCTATCTTTGCTGTCTGTCTCATACTAGTTTCTTCTTGGCTTACTCTTCGCAAGTGAGGATGAAATGAACATCTCTCCGAAACATCAGTGGACTTTCACCGGACTACATGATGGTATATACTAGAAGATAGATCTCACCATATTCACAGCTGTGAAAACATCAAACCTAACATATCATTCGGAAAATGTTTTAAATTTTACTGTTGTGGGCTTACTACACTGTCCCTGTGAATCTCATCGCATGTCACGGTACTTAAGACTTTTTGCCATGTGAAAATGATGTTCTTTCCATCAAAAACATTGCAAGGACGATCTCCATTGAGATACTGAAATGCACATATAAGCTTGGCCGCTGGATATTCTTCAACGCACTGCTTTATCTTCGCAGATGTTGCCCAGAAAATCGAAATGTGAAACTCATGGTTACATTCCTTCCCATTGAAAAACATTGGAATAGAAGGAATAAATAGAAGCGTCCCAAAACTTATTTAATATAAAATAAAATTTAGCAGAACATTCATTCATCCTTAGAAATATCTCACGATGCTGCTGGGCATAACACATTAAAGCAATACGTACCATGAAATCATTCCACATATGGCAATGGGAGAACGAGTTTTTATAAACAGCATGCACAGATACAGAGCAGAGCTAATGAATGCCAAGAATTCACATTTCATACAGAAATAAAAAGGCAGAACTCTACTGAAATGTTGTTGGAGATGTTGAAACTGATATAATTTTCGATTTTTTATCAACAATTTGGAACTGTTTTAAAGTTCTGGTTGACTGCTTTCTTGGAGAGAAGATAGAAGGAAGAAACTGAAATAAATTCCGAATTTAGCTCGATCCTGAAGCTCCCGCACGGGTATGCAGATTTTAAGTGCTCCGAAGTAGAACTTAGGAGTTATTGGATTCTTTACTTGTGATAGAAAACTAGAAATGTAACTGGGTTTCCTAAATACACAGAACAGTGCCCACATATTTACAATTAATAAGAAGGTAAAATTAACTGATTAGAGAATGCAGGATCTCGAATCACAAGTTTCTCTTAGTGCAAATTCAGAGAAATAGAATTGAATAAATTTCAAATATAGCGTGAATATAAAAGGTTCAGTTATGAATGAGGAAATACTTAAATTAGAAATAGGTGCTTGGCGCTGAACTTCGAACAGTTGGTTGGGAAGTTTTATTAAATGACTGCAAATTTTAAAATAATAATATTCAATTGACAATTTTTACATAAATGCTGTAACAAAAATACTTGAGACTAAGCTTAATTAATTATCACAAAATGAAGGTGTAGGGGCAGAGGGAAATATAACTCCACACACTCTTAAAGTCGGCATAGATGGAAGTGAGTTGTCAGCTTTACGACCCCGGCCTTTTTGACAATAAAGCACAAAATAAGAGCCAAAGAAATTGTAATTTCAGAAGCACTGTCTGAGCAGCATATGAACGTGATGAAAGTAGATACTAGGGATTATTTCCCGGCCGACAAAAATCCAGACGATTCTAATAAAATTTAGAGGAATACATTAACTATTTATTGTTTACTGGAGTTTATGACTCCCTTTAAAATAGGTAATATTCACCTTGGACGCATACAAATCAATTGGCTGAGCGTTTAAACCTTAGATAACAATGAAGAATGTCGTCTACTGGGATATGGCGAGGTGTAGAGCTTGTCTGAAGAGACGTTTTGGAGGAATGTATTGCCTCCATCTTCAGGGTAGAAAAATCCGCGAGCGAGGAACCAGCTGGAGCGGGTGGCTGCAGACTACCTTGAAGTTTGAGGCGATACATTCCTCCAAAACGTCTGTTCAGACAAGATCTACACGGCGTCACATCCCAGAAGACGGCATTCTTCATAGTAACCGACGTGAAAACCTCAAATCTTACCTAAGATAACAATGTTTGGGTTTGGCTCTTTACGAAAAAATTTACAAAAGAATAATAATCTCAACTTTTAGCCCTTAACAAAAATGAATTTACCTTCATTCAGTTGCAATAGGACGAGAATGGCCGAAAAAATGATAAACAAAAGTAAATTCTCTGTAAATCCTGAACACAATACACAACGAACGGCTGGGCCGCAATTTTCGCAAGAGTAGTCAGTTTGTAAAGTAAAGTCACAAGAAACTATACGTAGACATTTATCCGTTTTAACACGTACTGAAACACAGTTGACCAAGAGGACCTAATTTGACACTTGGTATGCTACTGTTGACTTCAGTACATCTCCGTTATGGGTACACTTTATATCATTAATATTTTAGGAATGGCGAATGTGAATCCTAAAACATGTATGCCAGATATAAATAAATAGCTACTTTTCTACGAGACTGAGAAGACACATAGACACACCTATACACAAGAGTTGGAGTCACTTTCGCACTCGGGGCCACACGTCTAGAAGGACATGAACAGAAAACAGACACAAGTCACTGTACACAAAGCGTGCGTGGCAACAATCATCTCATGATTCGCTGTAGGTTTGTGTCAATGGTTGGTTCCTTACATCAGTATTACACTGAACAATGTCAGAATGAAGACAAAACCTTTTGTATATATATATTTATTTATTTTTGGCGAACGTTAGGACCGAAACCGAACGACGCCACTAATGTATATATACTACAATATATATATATAATTCGAAATCTCTCAGCATAATTATAGTCACCTGAAGACAAATTTTCTTAATTACGAAATAATGAACATTTGGCAGCATAATTGTAACCAATCACACAAAAACCGGAAGATGCCTAAACCGAGAAACGTTTTATATATCAAATAATACATTGAACATAACAATATTTAATATAACACTGATAACTGATCTATGTCACAAATATCTATGTGATCATATTCTGTCTTGGTGCTAAGTTTTATTGTTTTGGATGAGATTGCCGCTTAGCATCACAAGGATAGTGGCCACTCACTACATACTTTTTGTAACAGATCACTGTAGAGGAAACACCCTGTCGTTAAGAGATGCATACAGGTACTTCAGGGAGCAAGTTATTAAAATGTAATGGAACTATAAGAAGATTAACTCTGATTACGTTCTAGAAGAAAATGGGTTAATTTAGTTATAAAATATTTAACTTCTTTTATCATTTGTCTGTAGTTATTAGAAGTTATAAACTTTGAAATTTGTAACATAAATTATTCAGCTGACTTCTATTGTACTATTTATAAAGACAATTCTTGTTCTCAGGAACACTGTTGTTGAAAACAGAAAGATGCAAATATTAAAATTTTCCATTAAATAATACTGAAATGAAGTTTCATATACTTTATGATTCCAAATGTAAGGAAGAAGACATGCCAGTATATCGAACGTCAGTGCATGGCGACAATCACGTGACATATAAGTGATCAGTGTAAGTATGACGTAATTTGAAATAGACAATATACTACTCCTATTGTGGGAAATTACTGCTGGCTTTTGTGGTGACAATACATAGATGAAAAACTAATAAAATGTTATGGGACCATGCAACAACTAATATTTATTAACTCTTACATAACAATTATACAGAGTGTACACAAGTCCCCATATAATTTATTAAAGTAATGACAATTTTTATTCTGTTCTGATAACGAATTTACACAAAGGCGCTATATGAATTCGAATCTAATTGCATAATAAGAGAAGAACTGCAAATAACGTTTCAGGATCCTGGACCTACCGACAAAGTGATTGTGTGACAAGAGCAAAATATATAGGGACTTCGTGGACACTCTGTATGTTGCCATGAACTAATGATTCTTCCGTGCCACATATCAAACTATACGCTATTGACTCCTGTGCATACCATCCGATATATGTCGGTCAAGTTGGAGATTGACATGCTGCATACAGGGAGATTACAGACACAGGCCTGTGGTCTGAAGAGGCTGAACACATTCCGGGCATCGGATGCTAGATAATGCCATTATTATAAGACACACAGCACAAATGAAATTAAAATGTCTAAATATAAAAGAAGAAATCAAGTCGTGAAAGAAAAAGGGGAGCATACGATTCTGCAGTCCAGGTCATTACAACAATGTAGATGTTTCATGTATGATCTTACGTAAAGCGGGCTCTGTTATGGATGAACATGGGTGAGTATCAGGACTCCCCGACAACTTCCAATGAGACTATCCAATGTCGAATAGAAAGAGATACCCAGCGGCTTAGGCTCAGGCACTAGGTTGCAGACAGACTGACATGGACTCAGCACAAAGCTTTATTTATTACTTTGTAAAGAACGACTGGCCTAAAAATTAAATTTGATCTGGATGTGACACGCATGCTCCCCTTTCCGTACAGATCATCACAGCAAGGTGGAAGAATAACAACGAGACAGGGGTGGGGGCTACAACAGGCACACACAGAGCTGTGGAAAGAGTTACAATAAGAAGCAAATCCACAGGAAGACTCTTACAGCAATTTATGAAACTAGACTGGATTTCAGGGAATAGCAAATTTAGATTAGAAACAGACATTTTAATGAGATAAGAATTCCTCTGTACAAATCGCAGTATGGAGGAAAGGAGCAGCAATTGTGTATATGTTTATGCACGATGTGGGTAGGAATTAAAGTGGCCATCTTGTTATAAATGAGCTTACACTTGTATGAAGCAGAATTACTCACATGATTCTGACTGGGAGTACCACACGAATCGATAGCTTCTGCTGTCGCATTTATTTTCTGGCTACGAGATGTACCAAAATAACACAGTTACGCTACGGCGAAAACTGCAATATGGTGCATAATGTATATTTCGATGACTTGTTTTTATCTCTCTTCACTTGATTGGAACAGTGATTTTACAAACTCAGTATTGGAATATTCAAGTAAATTATGAAGGGTTGTGACGCTGGTGTATAACACTCGGGATTACTGGGTTTCTGGACTTCGTCCATGTTCCGGAATTCCAAAGAACACAATGTTTCAGAAAAGGAATCTGTTCCCGTCCTCAGGTGAGAGGGTGGCAGACATCTACTCTGTTACAAAGAGCTAACCTCGATCACTGGACAACATATGTTAGTGTAACTAGAGCTGGGGCACCTACCTCCTTGGACCCGTTAGAAACACCTAACCTCAATCACTGGACAACATATATCAGTGTAACTAGAGCTGGGGCACCTACCTCCTTGGACCCGTTAGAAACACCTAACCTCAATCACTGGACAACATATGTCAGTGTAACTAGAGCTGGGGCAACTACCTCCTTGGACCCGTTAGAAACACCTAACCTCAATCACTGGACAACATATGTCAGTGTAAATAGAGCTGGGGCACCTACCTCCTTGGACCCGTTAGAAACACCTAACCTCAATCACTGGACAACATACGTGTATGTCAGTGTAACTATAGCTGGGACCTACTTTGCTGGATCCGTTAGAAAGAGCTAACCTCAACCATTGGACAAGTAATGTCAGTATAACTACAGTTACACAACTGGGGCACACAATCTCTTGAATCCGCTAGACAGAGCTAACCTCAATCACTGGACAACGTATGTCAGTGTAACTACAGTCATACAGTTGGGACATAATCTGTTGGGTCCGTTAGAAAGACCTAACCTCAATCACTGGACAACGTATATCGGTGTAACTACAGTTATACAGCTGGGGCACCTAATCTGTAGAATCCGTTAGACAGAGCTAACCTCAATTACTGGACAACCTATGTCAGTATAACTACAACTGTGTAATTGTAGTTATACTGACATAGGTTGTCCAGTGATTGAGGTTAGCTCTATCTAACCGACCCAAGAGAGTTAAGTATCTCCCACCCCATCTCCTGAGGTCAGAAGTAGATTCGCTTTCCGAAATGTTATGTTCTTTAGATTATCGGACAAAGAACCAAGTCCTAAAATCCAGTAATCCCGAGTGGAACATTCATGTATTCCTAATAGGATCCTCCCCTTTAAACCACGTTGGAAATTCACAGGGGGAAAAAAAAACAACATGGCGTACAGTCGCAGAACGCTCAGATTCAAAGAAAACCTATATCTGGACTGAAGTTTATTATACAATCTCACAGACCTAATTTGTCACGTTCTTATTGGAAACAGATGCAATTAAAGAAACGGGCGCGTTCTTGTGTATGAATTGCAATATTACGGAAATGAAAAGACTGGATCACATTGTACACTTCCTAAACAATTCCGTCTAATTCTTATCACATGCATCTGAAGTGACAGAACTCTCCACTCTGCTTAGATATACAGTGACTTATCACCCAGATAACTGCAGTTTTTTAATAAATATCATACTCATGCAGTAAAATCTAAGCGTATAAACAGTATAATCTGTAAACTTAAACTGTGTTGATGAATCGCATAATTATGTTTTCGTGCAAGAAATTTTACGGCCATGATATCTGTTACGTGACTATAATTGCGGTGGGTAAACACGTCATGCATTCTATCAAACGAGTTATTATATTGCAGTATTTTAATTTAAAAGGAAGAAATAACCAATACCAATATATTAGGTACATATTACGTATTACAAAGCCTTCCAGATTATAAAAGATTGTTGAAATGCTTCCGATTGTCGTCATATGGAGAATGTTCAAGCTGAGCATCGATTTCATTGTTACTGGTAAGAGAAAGCTACAAAAAGGTCAATTTCCCCTTGAATAGGTATTATATAAAGTCGGTGTTACACTTGAACAATCTCGCCAACATCACTTACAGTATAAGCTGACTCTATTCTGCTAAAAGAACTTAAATTTTAATGTAAAGTTTTTATAGATATACGAGGAATGACTGCATAAAAGGGCTGCTATGGATTTTTCCAGCTCATTTGGAAATAAAAACTGTTTCGTGCACCAGTTCTACTACGAACTGATTCTACATGGTGGGTACAGACCTTCTGACAAATCCCCGAACGATGAGAGGCTTTCTCTATTTTATTAACAACGTACTGAAATATCTTATTTCAAAATCTTCAAGATATCGATAATTTTAATAATTTGCAAAATACCGATTAAGTCCATAAATTTAAATGTATTCAGTGTTACTCGTATTTATATTTTTAATTTCCATTTATTACATTAATATCTATTAATTAAAAAATACTACAGCAACACGCAGTAAAAAGTAAACGTAAAAAGTAAAGCTATCCCTGTACCAGGCCGTGAAGGCCCATAGGGTTGTGAGACGTTGAGAGTCCCGCATTATCTAGAAAATCGGCTCAAAGATGGCGGTAAGGTTGTCAGCCTTTACTCCCCAGGAAAATCATTTAATTAATCCCTGGTACTCATTTCTATTAGAGGCTGAGTGCGGCCGGAAGGATTAGGTCAACTGAAAAAAGATCCAATGACCTCTTCGGGACTTGAACCCGCGACCTTCAGGCATTTAGCATAGTGCCTCAACCGCGTGCCCCCCACCCCCAGCAACACGCAGACTATTTCAGAAACCATGCATGAACAAAAATATATGTATATATCTACAAATTAACTGAGGACCTAATTATTATAATAATTAGAGACGCTATCCTGACGAAGATCTACCGTAAAAATTATGACCGGAATCCCCCAAGACCGCTCCTTGAACTGTGCTGTCCTACACTTAACAGCGAGAGCAAGCTGTTTGACTGGTTTTGGGATTTCATATGTGCAAAAATTTGAAAGTCTAGGAAATACGAACTTGCTCCGCTCTTTGATAATTAACACAATGTTCGTTGCACTAAAAAAACGGATGTTATGTTGTGAATATGCTACACCGTATGTGTAAGATCTAGAAAAACCGAAGTGAACGGAGTTCATGGAGGTAGGCCTAGGCCCACTGGGGCTGTAGTGCCAGGGGGGGGGGGATGCTACATAAATAATGTGGACAGATCAAAACAAGTCCCCTTATTACAGACATGGACAGAATTTCGGCGGAATTGACTGCTGACTATTCAGAATATTGACATCATTTTATTTGTGTTTACAGCACATGCGTCACTGTGAGCCACGGAAGATATTACACTGTCAGATGAATACTCTCTTCTATTGTCCAATGTGACCCATAATCTTTTCCAATACACGCTTATATAAATGCATCTTCCTACAGTCCTGATTTCTCGCAGTCAGAGGTTTTGACTGCGCAGGAAATGCGACACAGTCTATTGTAGCAAATTTATCTCTCGGGGATATGTGAGTTACTCATAAGTTTTGATATTAGGTGCGGATACAAGTGGTCGAGAAGTTTTCCATCGTAATACAAGCTTCAGCGGCCTAAAAATATTTCATTTTAGTGCAATGTGCGCACCAAGTAGACCACAAGGTAAAATTGTGCGATACCAAAAGGGAGAGGAAAAATTCCCGCGTGATATGAGTATTTCATGGCAATTAAAGGTCAATATTTCCAAACAAACCCAGTCCATGTCCACTCCATCCGTTACTGCAGCCTGAATTCGGTGTGTTACCCTACTCTCTGTCGCGCATGCCTGTGGCTAGGGAGAAGTAAAAGAACTGAAACCATATTTTGGCTTCTCTAAGGGAAAGAACAGTATCCAAAACGTTTCTCAAAATAGATTTTTATTTGTAAATATAGGGGCATATTTTATTTGTAATTTCATACAAACTGGAGTTCGTGTAAACTGCTTCTGACTGTTAAGCTTATGCAGATGTATATGTCACGACAAAAATCTTGTTCATTAACACGAGCAACCATATTTGTCTTTAGGAAAGACGGTGTACCAAACATCATCCACGATTTTCTTACAATCGTTTACTAGGCCACCAAAATACTCTGACTAAGACGTACTTTACGCAGCTGAAGTATATGGAGAATTATTCAGTTGTAATGGTTTCTAATTCCAATAGCAATACACGGCTATGATGTCCAATACTTGTCTTCCAGAAAGTGGAATCCTCTCAGATTATCATCCTGCATCAATCTGAATTCATCATATACCTGCGCCCCTACAAACCAAAAGCTTGTGTTACATTCTTTGAGGGCTACGTATGGCACACAGTAGGTGCGTTACATGATTTAATTTTTTATATAAATTATGAATTTGTAAAGTCGGTATTGCCTATGAAGTTCAGTCCACTGCAGGAAATGCTAAGGCAAACTGTGATGTGTTACCAAAATGTACGAATGTGACGATGCACGTTGTAATGTTTCAGCTGTTGTAAGACTCAAGATTTTGAAACCGCGTGTACAGGTGAAGTGGGGTCGTGGGTAATAAGAGTGACCTGGCCCAGACTGGGGTCCGCAGGCGACGCCGCTGCACGGGTGCCAGACAGGGGCCACTCGGCCTGTGCAGTGGTGATGTTGAGGAAGAAGAGGAACAGGAAACCTTCTGCTCCGTGTCGCTGCTCACCCCCGCCTCTTCCCCCCGATCCCTGTGCGGGTGACACACAAGGTTATGTCTCCTCTTCTACCACCTCCATTCAGCCGTTAGATACCCATCACACAGACAAGCAGGCACAATAAACAGAAACACTAGCTGCGCTGGTACCTCCAACACTGCACTACAGCGGGATGGAAAGTTCAGATTAGTGCAATAAGAGCTAGTGACTCTGCGCTGGACGTTACAGACTCACGGGCTCAGGAAACAGGAGTGTGGACTGCCAGGGAAGCATATACATATATGTACATGTGTCGCCGTTCTCAAACACCATAAACACTGTCTTATTCTTATGACAGGACTGAAAAGCCACCCACCTAAATGAGTTACCTTAAATCTTCGATAAATAATATCAGTTCTAAATCGTGGCCTTGTGTTAGCATAAAACAATACATAATAGTACCAATAACTGACACTTGATGACTCTGAAGGGATCGGTAATTCACAGCACAGGACAATTTTTAACCACGTGACTTACTTTTTTGTAATTTAATATAAACAAAACGATTTTATTTACACTATTTTGCTTTTCCCCATTATAGTATTGTAAAGCTTAACTGCAGACTGTGCTAGAACTGTAGTTGGAAACTAGCAGAGACAATTTACAGAGTAACCCCAGCTACTTTTCGGTATCTACTTACTACTTGTATATGGAGTTGCTGACAGTCAGTTGTTTGAAAATGTGTTATCGAAACCGAAAGTTATCAGTCATGAAACATAAGAGACCATCGTTGGATCTTGTTCTGCGCTAGTTAAATCTAATTCACACTTACCCAAGCTACTTCTTATAGATTAATTTCAATAATATTCTCCCGTCTGTTACAGTGCCTTCCTCCCAATGTAAACGGAATACCGACTTCTTTCTCCATGCTACATGTGGCATATCCTACCCTTCATTAAGAGCGATAAAGCAACGCTTAAAAATAAATTAGATAGCTTTTAGGCAAAATTTAATTTCATGGCAGAATCATTCCTATTGTCCAGCACTTAAGTGGAGAATGCAAAGAACGCGGATATTCACCCATGTCTCATATTCAGGACGTCTCCAGTTCTAATATCGGTGGGAAGGCCAGAGGTCTTCCCGATTTCGTTTAGAACATTTAGGGATGATATTTCAGAATAAGCCTGAACCGCTTACTGCCAGCGTCTTTATCACATTATCCTAATGTCATAGGTAAAATGGTAAAGCCATCCCTGTAACAGGCCATGGAGGCCCATAGGATTGTGAGACGTCGAGGCTCCCACATTTTCTAGACAGTCGGCTCTCAGATGGCGGTAGGGTTGTCAGCCTTACGCAACAGCCGCTCTCAACCCCCTAGGAAGATTCCTGGTACTCATTTTGTTAGAGGCTGATTCGACTCCAGGGCCACAGTGCGGATGGAAGAATTAGGTCAACTGAAAAAATCCAATGACCTCGGGATTCGAAACTGCGACCTTCGGGCTTGTAGCATAGCGCTCCCTACTCACGTCATAATCATTCTGAAATATCTTATTCGATGCAATACGACTCCTCAGTTTTCAAAATTGTCCATAAATAAGAAATAAACGGGGCCCATATCCTCCTTGGGGCTGAAATATTCAATATGGTAAGTAAAGATTGCATGGTACATTCATCAGTACTGTACACACGTAGAAGTAAACGTTAATATTCACTCAAATTATTTATTTAAGATTAAAACTTTGGGTTCGTTATGAAGGAGAATGGCATAATATTTAATTTAACTTTCTCTTAAAATGAAACCATTCCCTTCTAGCACAAAACTGCCTTAAGCGTCTAAACATTTCTTTTCCTGTCTGGCAAATGCCGCAGAGTGAGTGACATGGATGGAATATGAAAGTTTAAATAGTTCATCTCGTTTCTTTTACGATGTTATAAAACAGGGCCATGCTTACAGTTCTTTATTTCAAATACAACCGCCAAGAAAGATAACACTGTCAACAGAGGGATAAGTCAAAATGGCTGGCTCTGAGGTTTTCTCATGACGTTCTCATTCACTAAAGAGTGCACAAAGAACTGAACTTCGGTGTCGAGTGGTTAACAATCCTGTTTCACTTTCGGGAGGTTCTGGGTCCAAATCTCGGCCGGAGACCGATTATTCTGACGGACGGAGTTTCCTCAATTCCTGTAGAAATATTCTGGGATAGTATCTTACATTTTACCTCGACCACTTCTTCCACATTTTTTTTTTCAAATTCATTACTCATTAACCACCAAACATAATCTTAGCAAATTAAATCACTGTTAATGAAAAATACATAAATAAATTTCCGCAAAATAAGGAATGTATTGTGACGTGTATACACATTCCTAGGCAACGACATGGTAAACACATTCCCGCGGAAGCAAACACGCGCAATAATAGGACGTCTATTGCTAAACAACGGATTAGTAAACAAGCCTTCTCAATAATAGAGAGGCTGTGTTTTCTGCGTGGACCGTGCCGAGTGGTTATAAAGGGACAAAGAAGGTAGTTTGAATTAGTTGTCAGAAGTTGAGAGAGTTCAGTTGAAGAATTAATCTGAGTCAGTTCTCAAGAATTGGGTCGAGTTCAGGAGATGTCAGTCTAAGGTGACTGTAAAGAAATGGCAAGAAACGAAGACATCACGTGTGGTTTGAAATTACAGCGAGATAGTGATAAATCCGTTGCCAGGATAGGACTAGTGAAGACTGAGAATCCTAGGGGATGCGCAATGGTGAACTCATCAACGATAGCGCTATACGAGTATTTCCTGTAGTTCCGAGGTGTGTGAATAAGGTGTCAATAAATTCAATCATCCAATCCGAACCTCGGCCTTTTGTTCGGTGTGGTGTGTGTACCTCACGTCTTGGGAGAAACATATCGATTAAATAATCAGGGTCCACGGAGAGTAACGTAATATAATTTGAAACAACGGATTTTATACATGAGGACAGAGTTCCTCAGAACGGACCCGGAACGGGGGACGCCAGAATGTATGGAAGAGATACGTAAGGATTGCAGAAATGAAGAAATTAAAATGTACAGAAACAGAAGAAAAAGTATCTTCTTGATCGTGTTTAGTCTCCTAAATTAATTTGTTATAGACCCACCGCAATAATTACTTTTGGGCACTGTCACATGAGAAAGAAAATCCAGCTATAGGAAAACAATAAGGACAAAAGCTAAAGCTATCGAAAAGTAAAGCGATCACGAAATTTATGATCCTTGACTACATAACGTAACTTCATGCTCAGTTCTTCTTGAGAAGCGAACAGTTTAAGAAATTCCTCGCCTTTCATGGAACCCGAAGGTTCATTATCGTTAAGATTACGGTGTTATGTGATGTGACATAGAGTAGTCTGGTTGACAGGAACCAAAGTTTCGGAGGAAACAACTCCGACAATTTCTGGTTATGGTGTTCCCAAGAGCCAGAGTGTCCTCTGTGAGTTGAGTCTGGCCCACATCGTCACAAGCTATTTCTTTAGGAAACACCCCTGCCCCTCCTCATGCACACAGGCCTCCCACATGCCCTCTTCCCTAAAAGTTTACCGATTAAAATGTATACATTTCTAAACCACTCCCATGAGTGCTACGCATCCGGCACGTTCCTAGATTTCATCACCCTAAGAATGAAGAAGATGAGTAGGGATTATGAAGCTTCGTATTATGCATTTATATCTAAATTTTTTCGCCTCCATTTGATCCAGGTTATGAGTTTCAGGGAAGGGAAACCTTTAGGGACTCTGTAGGTTTTACTAAGAGCATTGCGAGAGAAAGGAGATTTCAGGGAAGTGTCGAGGGATGTACGGTTAGGGTAATGATATGGAAGCGGTCGACTCACAAGAAAAATTCTACTGACATGAATGATTCAACATAGAATCAATCATAAACATGACTACAAATAAAATCTGGTGCAAGACGCCTTACGATTACGTTACTCATGAAAGCTGTTGTATGTTACGCAGCGTCTAATGTGACGGGACTATAGGAGATTCATCGTAATGTGCTTGAAGATGCTATACAGGTAGTTGCGGGGAACAGAAACTGCATAAAACGCCTCAATGTCCTCGCTAAACGCAGGGTACCTTCAGAAATATGGGCCTCCAATTCTTGAGAGTCACCACCAGACCAACCTCTCTAGACTGATTCAAGGGAAAGGAAATGTCTGCAACAAAAGTGGCACTATTAGTAGTGTAATGGTGAGGATTATTGTCGCAGACCGACCTCAAAATTGCAGTCGNCGAAATATGGGCCTCCAATTCTTGAGAGTCACCACCAGACCAACCTGTCTAGACTGATTCAAGGGAAAGCAAATGTCTGCAACAAAAGTGGCACTATCAGTATTGTTATTTTCGCAGACCGACCTCAAAATTACAGTCATTTGGTTCTGACAAACGCCTAAAACATGATACAATGTAAATATGCAGACTGGAACGGAAGAAACTTACATATGGAACCAGCGACCTTAATCGGAGACTCAAGTAAGGCATCTGCCTTCTTTCGGCATATTTCTCCAAGTAAGCAATTGATATGGGTATAGCCGGAACAGGTGATTACAACGCTGTAGGTTTTATTTTCAGCCAAATGGAGAACATTCATATGTAAGCTGACTCCGAGAATGTAAATATGACCTTAATTGAAACGGACTGAAACATTTAAAAAATGTTCCGACGAATGTCACTTAGAACATCAAACAACATACTTTTACTTTAATTAAAAGAATACTTATATTTGAAGGGCCCTTCTTTCTTTCATAATTTTTCTTACAAAGTAATGTGGAAAATCAAGTTTTATTACATGACGGAACAAAGAAAAAGATTAACATCGAATACCTAGTGCACCTGACCTGTGTCTGCTCAGTTCTTAAGTATCTCCTATTTTATTGCCAATCTCACTTCACGTAATGCGACGGGTTACGAGCTGGACTGCCGAAGTTCGATTCCCAGCTGGGGCAAGATATTTTTCTGTACTCCACAGCGTTCAGGCCGGCTCTGGGGCCCACCACGCCTCATATACAATGGGTACCGGGGACTATTTCTTCGAGGGTAAAGCAGTTGGAGGGGGAAGCTGACCACTCACCTCCACTCCCTTACGTCTTCATGGCGTGGTGCTTCATTAATTAAGCACAGGTACTTTATCTTTTTACCTCACACTACGTGATGCGATGCCCTTATAACAGGCGAGGACCTTATGGCCAAATAATGGTGACATAATTAAGCCAATGTCCAACGTGGAGGACATGACACTATCTCATTCAAGAAATTAAGTGATAACAACGGTAATATTACATCAGGGGAAGTTTAGTTTATGTTAGTTCAAATTTAGATTCTTAACTCATCCACTTGTTTCCGTCTCTAATGTAACATTTACTTACTTACTTACTTACTTACTTACTTACTCATGGAGCTCAGCCCTTCTTGACAAGCCGCTAATTCTGCAGCTACTCAAGAATTTCCCAGCATTTTATGGAACCCAGAGGTTCATTACCGATTTCGCAAAAGCCCTCCACTGGTCCCTATCCTGAGCCAGATCTCTCAAATCCATCCCATCTCTCTAAGATCCATGCTAATATTGTCCACCCACCTACGCCTTGGTCTTCCCTGTGGTCTCTTTCCTTCTGGCTTTCCCACCAATATCCTATATGCATTCTTCGTCTCCCCATTCGTACTACATGACCTGCCCACCTCATCCTCCTTGACTTGATCATTCTAATTGTACTTGGAGAAGAGTACAAGTTATGAAGCTCCTCATTATGCAGTTTTCTCCAACTTCCTGTCATTTCATCCCTCTTCGGTCCAAACATTTTCCTCAACACCCTGTTCCCAAATACCCTCAGTCTCTCTAATGTAACATAAACTTTTTAATTTTAAAATTTCCTTACAATCACGTTTAAATTTCTTAAAATGTCATTAAAATCACATTTTATTTTACTGCTGCTACATGTGTCGGCCCTATAAGACCATCCTCAGGCAACTGTTAATTGATTGAAACTACCGAACTGTATCAGCTCATGTGTCAATATATTGCATGTCATTGATTGAGAATGTGTGCCCATGCTTCACTCACGCTACCTTCATATTGCCGCGTCCACGTTGTGTTCTTTTGTGAGCAGCTCTCCCTAGCCGGGGGTGTATCCCTTGTATTATAATATTATATTCTTAATTTTCGATTCCTATTTATCTCATGGGGGCACACGGTAGCGTAGTTGGTTGAGGGGCTATGCTACAAGCCAGAAGGTCTCGGGTTCAAGTCCCAATGAGGTCATTGGATTTATTTCAATTGACTTAATTCTTCCAGCCGCACTATGGCCCTGGGGTCGACTCAGCCTCTAACAGAAATGAGTACCAGGAATTAATTAAATAATTTTCCAGGGGAGTAAAGCGCGGCCGGCGCGTAGGGCTGACAACCTTACCGCCATCTTTGAGCCGATTGTGTAGATAATGTGGGACCCTCAACGTCTCACAACCCTATGGGTCTTCACGGCCTGGTACAGGGATAGCTTTACTTTACTTTTATATATCTCATATGGTGACAGTAGTAGTTGGGCCTACTAAGCAACAGCAGCCACAACTGTGGTACTGTGAAGCGGCAGACTGGAAGTGTGAGAGGAGTTCGGTCACAAGGAATTCACGTGCTGTAGGGAAAGCGGCTGTAACGCCTCAGCAGAGCCACTGGGTGCAGTTTGAATGACTGAAGAACAAAGAAAAAAAAAGGACCTGGGAAAGGCGTAGTGTACAACCACAAGTAACCCAGAAAACAAATAATAAGACAGAAGAAATTTACAAATTCTTAAGAAAATAACTGCATGAGGACAAGAAAAAGAGTCCATTTTGACTCGAAAGAAAAGACATGTACATATGTGCATTAACAAGTTGTAGACTTGCTATACCTGAAAGCAAGGGCATTCAAACAGAAACGGCTGATATGTCCCTCAACCTGGAATACAAAGATCGTTTTAGTTCAGTTAGTTATCACGAACAATCAGAAGAGGAGTTAGCAACTACACAGCCCATGACAAATTCCTATTGAAAGGAAACAGTTCATTAGAAATTATTACAGAAATGTACATTATAAGCAACAGAATACAAAGATATAAGGATAACTGGCAATGACAAAAGCTTCGATAAAATTTAAACAAATGTCACAGGAACGTTACAAGCTGCAACAGAGTTCACGTTTACAGAACTTAATTTAAAAAATTAAAGCATATGTACAGTCATGTTGATAAATTATACACTGCAAAGCACGAGGGCACTGAGACACAATTTCAGATACTGTAGTGTCTTAATTTAAACGAAATCGCTTAAATTAAGACAATGGTTCAAAATTCTGATACAATGAGACGTGAGAAGTACATTTATCTTCAGCACAACTGCTAAAAATTTGAATTTGAGTTTAAAACAACCATCGAGACGAAGGTAACAGCAGATGGCAAATTGCCGAGTGAGCAGATTTTCGCCTCTACCAAATGTTAATATCTATCCAGGATTTTGACAACGAAACAGGGGTCATTATAACAAAAACCAACAAAGAAAAAACACAATATCTCAAATGGGAAATCCGAAATTATAATCTCGGGATTTTTAAGGCCTGAAATCAACTGTCACATAAACGTATATTAAAAAACTTTATTTCTAAATACCACTGTACGTATAAATCATACAAAGCAATTACCACGTGGAGATAGAAAATAATAAAATCATATACACTAAGATTTATAATTAATATACAAATATAAATATAAATAAATTTCGCCGGATATGACTTAATTTTTACATGTGCATGCATACTAAGTTAATAGCGCCTGTTACACTATACATATTCAGAGTAGTTTCCAATTCGTTGGGCAATTGTAAAGTTGTCTATTTCATATCTTTTTATATAATTACGGCCCTCCACACCCATATGTTACGCTTTTTTTCCGTATAGTACATAAAACAAACACAGATTCCCTTCGACTACATCTTCTGCATATTTTTATTTCTCTGTCATTAGGAATAAGCCTGTTTCTTCATTTGTCCTTAAATAATTTGTTGTATTGAGGGGCCGCGCCATAGCTCAAGCGGTTAGTCGCTGGCTTCCCACCGCGGCGGCCCGGGTTCGATCCCGGGTCTGGTGAAGTGGGATTTGTGGTGGACAAAGTGGCGCTGGGGCGGATTTTCTCCGAGTACTTCGGTTTCCCCTGCCAATCTTCATTACACCAAATTCTTCATCATCATAATCACCCGGGGCGGGTACAATATGCCATTCAGTGGCCGCCGTGCCGAGTGGACCCAGCTGGACTCCAGCCCCCACTAAGCGAATTTAAATTAAAAAAAAAAAAACATTATTGAGATTTATTTTTATTTTTCTCTATTTGTGGGTAAGTGAGTAGGAATCCTCCTTCGCGCTTGAAACGTTTCGGATTCAAACTTCGGCCAGGAGACCGGCTATTCTGAATGATCTTGTACGTAGTTCTCCTCAGCCCCTCCAGGCAAACTCTGGGGTGGTTCCACGCCACGGCCGCTTCCTTCCAAATCTTTTCTAATTCATTAGTCACTAATTGTCCTAACATTCGATGCTATATAGGCCAATCTGAGCTGTTGTAAGCACCGAAAAATAATCCAAGAAGAGGAACACAGTTCTAATGAACTACTCGTTTCAGCTAGCAGGGTATCGCAGCGAGAAGAAGCTGAACAGAACGCGTACTGAAATATCATACACAGCGCATACTAATATTGAGTATAAGTTATTAAAAGATTCGGTTAATCGCATTTGAAGAATCCACCAACAGATTTTAAATTACTTCTGATTTATCCATAGATTATTACATATAAATATAAACTGTGTATGAAACAAAACATCTGAAGTTTTCGACTGAGTTGCATGAAGATTGTTGTCATTGTAAACTGAATATTAGCTGATAAATAATGGGAAAACTATTTACACTACACTTTCATTATTTCGCAAAGAGAAAAACCTTGAGAGTAACAAAATCCTAACATCTGTAACATGATTCTTATGTAAGTAAAAGGATGATTTTCCTACAGGACAGTTACGTCACGTTGAACAGTATAACACTTAATGTGAGTGAAAAATGGGAAACGTTTTGGAATGCAACGGCCATAGCCTATTTAAGGAAGTGTTTTTAGAATCTCCCTGAAGGGACTGATATAAACCACGGAAATCAGCTAGGATAGGACTCAGGACCGAAAATTGAAACTGTGATCTCTCAAAATACGGACACTCGAAGTCGACGCTCGTCCGTGTGCGTGCGTGCTTCTGTCCCGATGGCTTAACAAATGGTCAGATCGTTTTCATGGAGGCCTTGTGACATATAATTTTAAAAGTCTTACCATTAATAGGCAGCTACGTGGAACTAGCACTACAGCTATTCAGTGCAGCATTCAGAAACTGAGGACACAGGCAGCTTAAAATATACACATTTATTGTGGTTGAAAACTGGACACTAATAACAAAATACAGCGTAAACCTACTTTACATGATATGATGATTATCACGGTATAAGAGTCAGAGTTACTTTACGACTATGGGTTTACGGTCCATTAGTTCGTCTTGGTGACAAGCACCTTGAGACTCACGACCACTGATTTCATTTGCCAATTGAACACTCGCGATTATAGTCTTTAAGTAACATCCTCCCTAACGAGAGGATGGGTCTGTCGTTTACAATTGCTGTTTGTTTCGCCAGCGCAGTCATTCTCAGGTCCGAATCCCGCGGGACTCACGATCACATTTTACCGTCTCAAATTCGAAACTCCTCCAACCTGGAGAGCCAGGTTCCCGTATTTATATCCCCCAGGAACAGGGTGGCCCAGTTATACCCCTTGTCACTGGGTTTCCTTTTTGTCGCCTCCTACGACTCGCAAGGCTAACTATAACAGCTTGTATATTAGTTTAGTAAGACTGAAGAAGAAGATTGTTCTCTTTAATGACATGAATGCCTTTATAGTTTCCATAAAGATATGAAGAACACAGCGACGCTATTTAGTCTCGACACGAAAGCTTCATTGAATAACCTACGACACACACATGAAAAGCAGAGCGTAACGTCCACGAGCCTGAAATATCACACATTTAAATACGCCCATAATTTTAGGGGTTATAGAAACTGTCGCTATTTATCTTGGTACGATAATCTCAGTGGAAAGCTAAATCAAACCCCGAGGTAACTAAGGGAGGGATCTGAATGCTCATGACAGCAGTTGCATAAGCTCGCTCGTAACACGCAACATGATCAGAGATCGGAGATAAACATGTTTTACACCCATCCATATATTCGTTGCTATTGCTGGGCCATTAAAATGTGAAAAGGGATTTCCAGATGTTGGGCCAGCCACAGCTTCAATTCTGATTGATCTGTCTCTCTTGGAACCTAGTTATACCGAGAATTCGACATGAGGAAAGTCACGATCTATCGTGCCGAAAGGGGCATAAGTACAAGAATGAGATATTGCAAGATTTTTCGATTTACCTTGACTGGGCCAAGAACGAGAACTCTTGCATTAGCGATGTATACTTGCGACTTGTCAACGCCGCAAATTCGGTCATTATTCTCCAATTGTCACTTGAAGTATTAAATCACTTTAAAACATAAGTATTTAGCGTGATTTTAAAAATTTCATTTGTGGGGTGGAAATTTAGTCTTTTTTTTTTCTAAAACGCGGCAGAACACTAATATAACGAAAAGCTCGCCTGAACCACTGTATAATTCACGTGTATTAAGATGTAAAAGGCACGAAACAAAAGGAAATGTTCGATCATCGAAAATTCGCTGAGTTGATAGGTTTAAATCTTTCCACCTAGCAATCCTAGCTACTGCACAGCTAATGACCATCGGCCATTTAGTGTGAATTATACAACCGACGTTTCCACTAACACCATGGTTCAAAGCTGACTGACGACATGGCAGTTATTTGGGCGGTAGGCGAGTAAGAATGAATGGTAGTTGTAAAGCGTCATTAGTTGTGTACGATTATAATACAGGATACTGCCCATTGCTTGAGGTGCCTTCAGGACGTTTCGGGAAAAGGATCAGTTCCCGTCTTCCGTTCACTGATTGTCATTATAAAAAAAAGTAAAGCTATCCCTGTAACAGGCCGTGAAGGCCCATAGAGCTGTGAGACGTTGAGGGTCCCACATTATCTACACAATCGGCTCAAAGATGGCGGTAAGGTTGTCAGCCTTACGCGCCGGCCGCGCTTTACTCCCCGGGAAAATTATTTAATTAATTCCTGGTACTCATTTCTGTTAGAGATTGAGTCAACCCCAGGGCCATAGTGCGGCTGGAAGGATTAGGTCAACTGAAAAAAATCCAGTGACCTCATCGGGACTTGAACCCGCGACCTTCCGGCTTGTAGCATAGCCCCTCAACCAAGTACGCTACCGCGGGTCGACATATTTATTACACTTTCATTTCGATAGTAGTGGCGACAGATGGAATCAAACTCGGGATCTTTTGAACGAGCTAGATCACGGGGGCATGATGATGAAAACATAGCAAATTCGGATAATAAATTAACGATTATCATGACCAATGGCATTACTGGTTGAAATCAGAGCCCTAGGTCATGAGGACGTTGCTTGGTAATCATTACACGGGCAATGGTTTCGGGGGCTTTTAAACGAGAAACCACAAGACTCTTGGGGGCGAAAACATGTTTCACCTCAGAGTAGTGAACCTTCATATTATAACGCTGTTCTAGTCTTAAAAATCGCTATAAATCCTGTAAGATGCTATTTGAAGAAAAGAATTTGTTCCCATAGAGCTCGATAAATTTGTTATAAGTAGAAACAAATTGCGTGAAAGATTTGATGAGTCTATAAGGCGTTTCTTCTCCTTAAACGTAAATATGGAGTTTTCTTCCTATGACGGTGTACAGGCCGAAAGAGCATGTGAACGTGTGAAGACATAACCGGATATGAGCATGAGGGAAAAGCACTGGATTTAAGACCGGTTTTCGCTCAAATTATGGCTTCAAGTGTACGTGAATGATGATTCTATTACAGGCCTACGTCACATTCAGATCCATAAATTAAGTGTCTCACTTCATTTATCATAACAAGAGCGTGAGCCCTACCGCAGCAGTCGTTTTCCAAACGCGGTTGTTTTTTGGGGGGGGCTATGAATAATAATTTATTGCATGTTAGACGCTACATACTCGTATTATTCTCAGCACTCCATTTTTTGGAAGCCGTGACGGTCTATTGAGAAATTGAGTGGTCAAGCTCTGCAACATCGGAATTAATGGAAGAAATATAAACAAGAAAATATAGGTGAGATCCACAAGACAAAGAATTCAGAAACAAAAATAAAAGAAGAGAATGTCATCATGAACTGTTGACAATTTTAGAAAATTACAAGGCCGAAGTAAATGAGAAAATGCATAACCTTAAATCTCAGTACAACTAAGTCAAAATTATCAGTCACAAAATCAAAACGAAAGGAAAACCGAATCTGAAATTTCTTGCGTTCTAATTTCGCCCGCAATGTAGGCTAAGATATTCGTGCCCAAAATCTGTCATTCCTCTATAATTCTACGCCATGTCCAGAAAAATGTTTTTGCCGAATATGAACTCATGTCTGCAGCTTGTACGGAATAAAACTCGCATACTTGTTCAGATAATTATGCTTCACATAATTCCATACAAATTTTCTACACGAGTTCCCGATGTTGTACATACACCTTAACAGGTAAAAACACTACACAGACTGAGACATAGCTGGTTCTTTGCATAAATTGTGTAAAGTGAACGCATAATAAGGCCTGTCTCTCTGTGTTATACCCAAAAGAATCGGACTTCGATTAAGTTCGGAATTTGATGGTTTGCAATGAAATTCTACTCGTCAACTTAATTTTTACTTTGTTTCGATCAAACACAAAGAAAGCCTCTCTTTACATGAATCTTCAAACTATCTCTGTCGGTGGTCTAAGTTGAGACTTATCGCACAAAAATAAATAGCACATTATATATATGGCGTCCCAATCGTTTTAATACTCGTAATATAATGTTGTTGCTGATTTAATTTTGTTACTAAATAATATCTGTATTCCCAGGCAAATAATGTGGCAAAGTTAACCTGACAGAAATTCAGCTTGTACCTATTATGCATGAAAAAGACTGTGCATGACATAGAAATGTTTCTAAAAAAAAATTATTGGTAAATATCGAAGAAAGCTACGAACGGATGTGTTTGGATATTTATTGAGGTCTTTTCTTACATTTATTACTGTCTCTCTGTATTCACTGAAATCCCAATGGGAAGAAACTCTCGAGGCACGCTGTATTATGCTCATTCCAAATAAATTTTCTTTTTGTCATAGCGAAAATAGAAATATAAGGCAAAATAATCCGTGACTATTCAGTGTGAATAGCTTCACAACAACACATCTGTATTTATAAGCTATCTACCTAACTAACTAGCCAACCAACTAAATAACTAAATAAGATCTAAAAGTTTGTTATGATGGTACATTAGTACAAATATTGTGTTTCTGGGCATTATTCATCCTCGTCTTATCCATCCATCGTTGAGTAGGTTTTACCTGAAGACGACAGAATCCAGTTTCCGAAACACTGTGTTTTGAAAAATAAACATGACTGCTTTTAGATAAAGACAAGACAGTGGATAATCCAAAAACACAATATTTGTAACTAAATAACTAGCATTCGAATGATTATTTTCTATAGTTGGAAGAAACGGACATTACGTACCTACTGAAATACCGATTTCCACAGTTTAAGGAAATGTATTGAAAAGATCCCTAGAAATTCGTTTAAAGTTTATTTGACGATGGTGTAACACGACGTTTAAGTCTATTTTCTTGGACTCTCTCGATCGTCCTAGTCTCTTCTTTATATAAAAGACCCTAGCATTTCGGAAAGGAAGTGTCTGAGCCTTCAGACAGACAGGATATAAAGAAATTTCTACTTTGTTAGGCTCCTTGGTACAGGTACAGTGTTTAAGTTTTAAGTTGGACAGAATAAGAACTATTTCATATCCTGTGTAAGATTTGAGGCTTTCACAGCGGTGACTATGAAGAAAGCAGTCTTCTGGGATTTGGCACCGTGTATATGTGGTGTTAACCGACGTTTCGGAGGAACGTATCGCCTCCATCTTCAGGGTAGAAGAAGAAATATAAGAAATCTGCAAGCGAAGAGACCGTGAGAACCGGTAAAAGCAGACTGTTAGTCTGCAGTCTGCAGTCCGAAACGTCGGTTAACACCACATATACATGGTGCCAAATCCCAGAAGACTGCTTTCTTGTTTCATATCCTGTCCACCAGAAGGCGGAAACAGAACCCTTATTTGAAACACAGTGGTATCTATATAAAGAACTATGACGATGAACAAAATCCACTAGAAGCCTAAAACGTTATCTCTCGTACTATTGCAATTTAACCGCGATAACTAATGAGCAAATTCAGATAGATATTGGAGGTGTGCATGGTGGGAGAACATGGATTACAATTTTTGATACGATTATTTTGTGTGTTAAGTATTAGCGACATAGCGATAGTACAAACATTATTATGTAATTCTTTCACGATCAGTGAAGCCGAGCTTGTCGGATCAAGTGACGACATTTCTGATTTCTATTCGGCAGATACGGGGTTTGAATCTTGAATCTCGGCCGGGATACTGATTATCCTGAGAGGCTTCCGTGGTTTCCTCAGTTACTCCAGGCAAATGACGGTAGAGTACGTTAAATGAGGATACAGCCTCTTCTTTCCAAATAATTTCTAGATCTTTATTCAATATCGTTCTGCAATCGACACTGAATTACAAAAAAAACTCCGTGGCCTGTAGTCCGCAGGTGAACTATACCGACCGAGCGACCGCAGCTTGTCGGCGAAGTTAGTGCCAACTTTTGCGGATAGAGGGTGTCGCGTGGTAAGCGCAACGGATCCCCACAGCCGTTAATCTCGGTTTTCTAGACAGGAGCCGCCATTTTCTTGAAATAGCTCCTCAGTTATCCTCATGAGGTTTAGTGGACTCCGTTCCAGACCAACTACTTCTCAGAAACTCTGGTAGCACCGAGAATCGAATCCGGACCTCTGGATCTGTAGCCAGGAACTCTGACCACTAGACCATAGAGGCGGTCCCCTGAATTACCAACAGCGTCGTTAAATAAATTATAAGCAAATACGATATCTGATAACTACAGTAAGTGACTAATTTTTGTTGCTAGTGGGTTGGGACTAAGTCCCTTGTACTGCGGCCACTTCTGGCCTATTGTACCAGCCCCAGATGATAGGTGAGGGTGATTGTGGAGCAAATGGTGGAATGAAGATTGGCAGGGGAAACCGAAGTACTCAGAGAAAACCTGCCTCAGCGCCACTTTGTCCACCACATATCCAACTTGACCAGACCCGGGATCGAACCCGGGCCGCCGTGGTGGGAAGCCAGCGTCTAACCGCTTGAGCTATGGCGCGGCCTACAATAAATGACTAACTACCTATCTACTTAATTCACTGGAGGATAAACTTTTTTGAGAATCTAAGAGCTTCTGAGACATTCAAGAAACGTGTCGCCTTTAACGGAAAGGCTTGTTTGTAAGATCCCACCACTGGCCTCCATTTTGAAACAAAAGAGGTCAGTCCACATCTTCACATTCTATTTCTCTGATGTTCAATGGGGCCAATCCGATGCACCCCTAGTGACCCAGGTGTTCTCTTCTCTTCGGTATTTTTACTACAGTCACTTATGCAATTTTAATCTCTCTCACGAGCGTCATGTGTCACCCAGCTGAAACTCCTTCATCCGAATGCCTAATATCTGGTGAAAGTATAAATTATGAAGCTCGCCATTAAGTAAGTTTCTCTCTTCTCAAATTCTTCCCTTCTCTCGGCACTACTGCAACTAGTCACATGATGCTGGAAGATTATAAAGAACCTACATTATTTGTCCTCACATTCAAAAATGAGAGAAGTAGGAACGTGGCAGTAACTCAAATATTTGAGGTTAGGTTTCCAAAGCAAATGGAATAGGGCCCGGCTATCCACTTGCATAAACAAGCTCTGCGCACTGGCCCGAGGCTTGAAGCTGATAGACGGTGAATATGCGTATGAAGGTTTGGGGTCACGGGCTTTGAGTTTTGTGGCAGTATTTGACCATATTTTAAACTCGTGGTATAATTTCCCCCCACAATTCAGATTAAACTCCAAGCCAAATATCATGCCTGCTGGTTGGAGAAACTCATGAATTCACTGGATGGAATGAGCCCATAACAATGCAAGTTTAGATGGGAAATTCTTGCCTGCGGTTACGCAACACTCATTCCAGTTCAATATAGAACCTCTTGGGAAAAATCACGAGGCTTGGTTGAATTTGTTCTATATGTAGTAAAGTTATAAATACGATGGCACAATGAAAAGTCTTCTGGCATCTGACGTCGTTTAGTTTGGTACTAGATAGGCTTACCAGCATTCCTCCCAAATGGTGGTACCTATCTACCGAACCACACAGTGCAACAATTCAGATAACAGTAATCTTTATAATCATAGCCGTGAGAACGTGAAACCTCAAAAGTATGAGACAGCATTACCAAGATGCTAATGTCACCTCACACAGTCTGGCACTACATTATAGAGATGTTACTGTCACCTCACAGTCACATTAACCCTCTGATGATGGAGATTTAAACGGGCAGTGAATCCAGAATTATGGACTTCGGTCCTAGTCTATTTAAATTTTGCGCAAACATCATTGACGTTGTCGTCATAATCATCTGGGTTTTGGAAGATCAAATAATAGAGAGCATTTTGAAAACGTTCCCATTCGTGTCTTCTAAAATCTTCAAATTTCTTACAAATTCGAAAAGTCAATTTTTCTATTACACGAAATGTTTCTGCCTTTCAAGTTACAAAGGTCTTCGGATTTGTGATGTAATTCACGAAATCTATAATTACAAAATCCCAATTACAACCAATTCATTGTAGTTTTAGGAAAGCTAATTTTATGAAGCTACATACATTTTTATAAAATGTGAACTGTTAAGTTTACTTGACATAACCATTCAGGAGCTAAACAGAAGATACACAGCATTTTCGGTATCTTGGGTTTCGAATCTGTGTAAAATAATTGAGGATATTTAGCATTTGTGGTTTGAGAAATTTAAAAAAATAATTCAATGTCTTATAAAAATAAACCATGAAGAGAACACCGCTTTGAAGATCGGAATATAAAGGTCAAGGTAAAGGTAAAACTATCCCCGTAACAGGCCGTGAAGGCCCATAGGGCTGTGAGACGTCGAGGCTCCCACATTTTCTTTAGACAATCGGCTCACAGATGGCGGTAAGGTTTGGAGATCGGAGTATATGTAGGAGGAAATTACTGAAATGAGTACCAGGGAAATGAGTTCAGAGGATATCAGGCTGATTACAATAGCTCATTGTTGCTACTGTAATAAATCATTGGGTTTCATAACGGAAGTGGAAATCTTGAATAACTGCGGCCGCTAGCGTGCTAGTGTTTCTCCCATCTCAGAAGTTCGTATCGTCTTTAGAGAATTATATGTGTGAATGCTGTTTGGCCTCTAAATTCATTGGTGTTTTTGCACCATGTTATGCTAATAAATCAACTCTTTCAAAAGTGAAATGGTGGCAGTAGGGGAGGGATACATGCATTTCTTACACATAAAAGCCCAAGGCTTGCTGGAATGTTCTGATTCTAACCCCCAGCATTGTGGAAGTCAGTTTTGTTAGGCTATTACTTCTTGGTCCCCCAGGCGGTAGTTGGAGAATTTTATTAAGATTACTTGCAAACGGACTGCCTCTGTGGTCTAGCGGTCAGCGTTCCTGGTTACAGATCCAGAGGTCAGGGGTTCGGTTCCCGGGGCTACCAGATTTTTTCTGAGAAGTAGTGGGTCTGGAACGGCATCCACTCAGCCTCGTGAGGATAATTAAGGAACTATTTCAATGAAATAGCGGCTCTGGTCTAGAAAACCGAAATTAACGGCTATGGGTATTCGCTGCAGTGACCACGCGACACCCTCTATCCGCAAAAGTTGGCACTAAACTTCGCCGACAAGCGGCGGTCGCTCGGTCGGTATAGTTCGCTTGCGGACTAAAATTACGGGGTTTCTTTATTTGCTTACAAATGTCCAAATTCAATGTAAATTAGTGAAAGCCTCCCATTTCGAATAAAAAAAAAAGACAATGGAAGAATTTAGGTTCATTAGGTTAGATCTGAAATTCTCACAACCGTGATTATGAAGAATTCTATCTTCTGGGATGTAACGCCGTGCAGTCTGTGGAAAGTCAACTGATGATCTGGAAGAACACATCGCCCCTGTCTTCAGGCTATGATTAATGACTGCGTCATTCGGATTTCTTGCTTGGATTAATCTTCTACTCTGAAGATACCTGTGATACGTCTTCCAGAAACGTCCGTTGACTTTCACTGGACTGCTGGACATACATACGCTACCTTTACTGGGACTCAATATGTCTGAACGTGGAATTATCCGACAATTATGATGGAAGGGGGGCACGTGGTATCGTAGGTGGTTGAGGCACTATGCTACAAGCCGGAAGGTCGTGTGTTCGAGTTCCGATGAGGTGGATCTTTTCAATTGGCCTAATTCTTCCAGCCGCACTAGGGCCCTGGGGTCGACTCAGCCTCTAACAGAAATGAGTACCAGGATTCTTCATGGGTGGTAAAGGGCGGCCGGCTCGTAAGGCTGACAATCTTACCGCCATCTGAGAGCCGATTTTCTAGAGAAAATGTGGGAGCCTCGAGGTCTCACAAGCCTATGGGCCTTCACGGCCTGTCACAGGGATAGTTTTACCTTTACCTTTATATTCCGAACCCTAAAGCGGTGTTCTCTTCGTGGTTTATTAACCAAAATACTGAACCAATTTTGTAAAATTATCAAACCACAAATACTAAATATCCTCAATTATTTTACACAGATTCGGAACCCAAGATACCGAAAATGCTGTGTATTCCATATGGAATTTCAGCAGAATATCTGAAACAAGTTATACGATCTACATTATGTAAACCAAGCTTAATTGTGAATAGATGTGCCTCAGATTGAATTGTCCCTCAATTTTCAGTGAAAATCTCTGGTATCGAATATTAAGAAAATATTCTGCAAGTTCAGGACGTGACACGAGGTCAAAGAGAGACGGACACACATAGCATCCATGTAAGTAGATTTGGTGGAAAATGAAGCGTAAAAATATCCGCCTTTCTATTAGTAGAAGGTTAGACTGAAAGGCATACACGGGAAGACAATGGGACGTATGGTGTTTCCTTCGATAAGGGAGCTGTTACTGAAACTTATAAATCTTGCTGTCAGTGAATATGTTATATCCTAAGGATAAATCATTCCACTATCGACTGTTACAGCTGGTCAAATTTAGACCGAAAGAGGTGAATCCCTGTTGTGTGGTTCTAACTAGCACATGGTCACTGAATACTCTGTTGTTGAATGAATGCATGTATAAGGGGTGGTCCTTCATGACCCTTGCACCGCGACCACAGTGATCTATTGTGCCTCATACTCTGTTGTTAGCTCATGAATAGGAGAGGTTCGATATTTTTGATGAAGTAAAGATATTTCATCAAAGAAATCACATTTACACGGCAGTAGCACATTGCAATTGCTGGCCTAAGTGTGTGGAGTCACAAGGGGCCTACTTTGAAAGCGTTTAGGTATTGTAACCACACAGATACGGAACTTTTTTTTCCCCGGCCCAAGGTCGGATAATTTTTGGACAGAGTAGTATATCAAGTTTTGGTGTATTCGTATAAATTTATCTGCCCTTCCAAAACATTTCAAGTTACTAAGGTCATGAATCTTTAAAGGAGTTTCCCGTTGAAATTTCAACGGATTTTACGATAGTGATAAAATGAAATCGTGTTTCCGTATTACGTAAGAAAAATATGTTGTCGACTGAGTGTTACAGCTGCTTCACGTGCGTTGAACACAGACGGTCATGTGACTGCTGATGAGAGTGGCTTGTATCAACGTGAATGCTTGTCTGAGCAAGTGCCGTCTTTTGAAGCATTTTGTCAGGAGGGTTCACCAGCTGAGAGTACAAGGACGAAAATGGGGATTGAATTTTGAAGATTGAATACATATTTGGAACCAGAAGCACAGAAGAGTACAAGAGGTCGACCTGTGAAGACTTAAATTGTGATTTGAAGACTTTAATTATGTGTAATATTTGGAGTGTGTGATCCAGTGAGACTGTTATAGTTTCTGTGTTGAGATCCGTTGCCAGGAGACGACTAGTGAAGACAAGAGAATCCTACTGCGTGTGCAGCAGTGAACTGGAAAGTGGTTACATCAGCGTCAGCGCTATATTTAAATGTGATTAAGATAACTTGTAACCGAAGTGCTAATAAATCTAATTTTCCGAAACAGAACCCGTCATACTCGTCACGCGTACCACCTTACACGTGACAATATTACAATAGTTTAATACTATCTCTGAGTCAATAAAACAGTATATTCTTTTGGCAAAGAAACAGAACTGGTTCCTTCTTGATGGTTACGTTAAGGGCGTCTGAACCGCTACAGGTCCACGGGCCGTAGGTTGAAGACTTCTGCTATGCGTTAGCGCGGCCATGAAATAAGTTGCATGATTTTAAACATATAGTGTAAATGACACTAGCATATCCGACCATCATATGACATGTCACAGTGATCCCTTGTGGGCTCACAGCTTGTCAGAATCGAACGAGCACAGCGGCTGGTCATTATGAGTAATCTGGCAGCCATAGTTGGCTGACGCGTGCATGAAACACATTGGCGTTACGTACATCAGAGGTCGCTAGCAGCACGGGTAAAAAACTATGAACACACCAGACTTCTGGAGCACTTACATTCTTTTGCTACAACGTAAAACAATTTGTGAGACTGAATAATGGAAGACGAGGCGGGCGAGATATTTTGGACGCCCGGGGAAAGTATATTTTAGTCAAAAATTCTTATGGAAAGAGACAAGTTTGGATATCTTTGTGTGCACGTGAAGAAAACATTAAAATGCATCTTAGAAAAATATAGTGTGCAGATGTGGATTGGATGTGACCGACCTATTTAATGACGGAGTTTTGTGTATAATAGTACATGTTAGGTTTCATAAAATTTTAATGACAAACTGACGAGTAATTTAAAGGTTTGGTGCAAAAATCCTTTCGCTTTAACTAAGCCTACTTTTCTTGCAAATCGCATTTAGCGTTTTGGCACAAGAATGCCGCTAATCTGGTTGTTTACTGCATGCCAAGTAGCTTTACCTCTGTATTCATTTAATGCCTTTATGATATAATGCTTAGAAAGAGTGGAAATTTTACGTTAGGAAATAATATAAGCTAAAAATATGAACATGCCCATGCTAATATTAAACATTGTTAGGAAAAATTCTTCACACTGAAGTTCATTAACATGACTTCTTTACAGTGAGGGCGATCTCAGTGGGCGTACGGTCAAAGTCGCATACGGTCTTAGACCATTGATTGCGGGTTAGAATTTCGATAAGGTAATCGATGCCTCAGAGAACAATGGGAGTGACCAAGACCCGCACAGGTGTGTGACGCCAGTAAAGAAGAAGAAGAATGGACGCCTCATTATGCAACATCTTAATTCTGTTGGTACCTCTCCTTTTCTAGGTTCAGTCATCTTCCTCATCTCTCCGTTTTCAAACACCCTCAACCGAAGCTCGTCTTTTGGGACGAAAGACAAATTTTCGATACGAGGACCGAGCCGTTGCCTAGAAACGGATTGCATACCACCGTTGTTCTATTGTTGTATGTATGTATTACTTAGCAACAGCTGTTTATGTGGCTCAACAATTCTTGCATGGAGCAAATACGCCACAGTATGTTACCCAAATTACCTCACCCCACTGCCGGGAGGCATCCGGGTTCACACCGCTGCATTCCACGTGCAGTTGAAATTCGGTTTCCAGTTTTTAACATGCCGCAATTAACAATTAAAGGAGATAGCATGGGGACAGACATAATTACAGCAACGCGATTATTTAAGAGAGGGGCGAGACTCGCATCTGTTGGTACCGAGGTGAAGCAGTGAAAATATACAATTTTTAAACCCACTTCTTTAAAAACATGAATGATACTTGTCTAATTTATCTTCGGACGCAAGAACACTTAAAGCTAAAGAGTTTCTATTAAACTGGTGGAACAAAAAACGGGTTTTACATCCCAAAACAAGCTGCCAAAAGCAGCGACTCGAGCAAATATTTTCGTAGCAAGCAACATAGCTAAGTGCAATACGATGTTTCGGAAAGGGAATTTTCAAGAAAAAAAACTATGGTGGAACGTTTGTTTTTAAAGAAGTAAAGGAAAATAAATTTACACACTTTTCTACTCTACGAAGAAAGGACAGAAACTACAGCTGCCGGTGAGGGCAGTAATATTTCTAGCACAGTACATAAAAGAATTCGATAGACGAGTTTAGAGTTTGCAGGAAAGTAGAAAATGAGATGCAACACTCGATTTATCCTTTCTGCTTTGATGTTAGAAAAGGCTCCTGATAATCCTCAGAGGGAACTGATTAACCTGCAGAATGATAAAGGACTAAAGGAGCAGCTGACTTCTGCGAAGTGTTCCGGATTTGTTGCGACTCTTGCGTCATTCTAAATACAGAAACTTTTTAAGACGTCTCCAATTGGATGTTGTCAATTTTTGTGTGTGCTTACAACTGACAAAAAATTCCTTACTGAAGTCGAACAAATCTGATTTGAGAAGTCGGAGACAGATGAATACAAGGCTGCACATTTGCGCATTGCTACAACAAAATTTACAAACTTTATGGATTGTATCCTGTTGCGTACAGTATTAAATTCTTTTTTGTATTATAACCGTCAACACAGTTTTTACCTATTTAATATTGTGAATATATTTCCAAGATATAGTTACTATAATACAGCAATCTCTTAACTAATACAAATCCGTATTGTACCCAATGTGCTTAATTATTTGAGGTATGTTCATTTAATGCTAGATGATGACCGAATTGTGGTCGAAACATGTAGCATAGCTGTATTTGTAATAAATAAGTTAAATGTACATAAACATCTAGTATCTCCTTTGAAGATATTTCCATACCACTCGTTGTGTTGCGTCGACGGTTATAATAAAAAAATTTACACCAAACATCGGAAAACCTGTCAGCAGCTATAAGAAACATTATCACTTTCGTTAATTTTTTGTGAGTGCTGATAATAAATTATATAATTTATACAGTGATCTATTTTTGTTAATTTTGAAGACATTGCTAACTATTTATTTCCACAGTCTTTTAATATGATCTCTTTCTGCGGCCCCAAAACACGTATGCAAACTTTTTTTCGGCTTCTCAATGAAGAAGTTCGCCGAACTCATGCTTAAGGGTACAGAAACAATGATTCTAGGGAAACATTCCTATTCTTTTTATCCTACTTTCATAAAGTAGGCTTATGCGATCTCCACCTTGTCTATGTCTGTGTATCCCTTCATCAACTTTTGAATCCCTGAATTAATCTTCAAGAATTTTGGTATATCATGGTACTTGAGCCCATCTCAACGGCGTACTTCATAAATCTCTTATACCAGTCTGTGTCTGTATGAATATTCCTCCTATCTTTTTTAACCAAAGTGTATATCCCTTCCGTTGCTAAGCAACGGCTCCGTAAACACATTCCCGCCGCAACGTACACACATAATAACAGCAGAAGAAATTTTGGACGTGTGTGTTTGTGGGTGTGCCTGTATATCCTCCTGTCTTTGCTAGGTAACAACCCGGTAACGACGCTCCCGTGGCAAAGAAGCATATTTGGAGACGTCGTTTTCTATTCGGTTCGTGTAGTATTAGAGGAAAGTAGACGATTAGTTTTTCACAGAATTTCTAACTTCATATTACGGGCCTTAATAGCGAGGAGAGGATGTACGGCACTTACGACTGATGTTCTGGGGGGAACCGCGGAGGAAACACCTAAGGTCTAAGATGAGAGCAATTCTTTGCGGAATGTCTTTCAGTTTAGTTCATATAGCCCAGGCGAGACTGGAGGATTGTCATGAATGGGCAGCAGGTAACGATTTAGTAGGTGATCATGCCATGTTCTAATGTTCTTCACTGGCGTCCAATTGGACCGAGGAGAATCACGAGAAATCGAATGTAGGATAGTCGGTACACCGTACGACATTCGAACAGGGTACTACGGGCATACAAGGCTAGAGCAGTGTCGCTATACTAACATATTCAAGTGTCCGTTTTAAGTTGGCGATTTCTTTTGGAGGATCTGAAAATGATTACGAAAAACGTCAAATATTAGACATCCAGTCCAGATACAAAAGAAGGATAATAGACGAGAATGCTGAACTGCATTAACTCTATTAGGTATTGTAACACCTAAGACATTTTTCTGGTATGTTCGGTTCAATCGTGTAGTATGTAGGGTTTCGAACATGAATTGAAATCAAAATATTGCAGTTTTTTTGTTGATATGAGTGAATGGATTAACAAATAAAGCAAAATTTCTGTGCCTTTCTATGAAAGGTAACTCGAGTAACAGACAATCTGTTGCATCTGCTCTGCTGGTTCGCTCGAGGATTTCTTCTTGTCTTCTACCCTGAATATGGAGGCGGTACGTTCCTTCGAAACGTCAGTTAACACAATTTCTACACGGCGTCACATTCCAGAAGACGGCTTTCTTCATAGTCACCGCCGTGAAAACCTCAAATCTTATATACAGCATGCAATACATTTAAGCATTCTGATGCTGTGGCCGCTAAGCAGGTAGAGCGAATTGGTTCCCTTCCAAATGGGAGACAGAACAGTATTAAAATATCCAAATGAAGAACAAATAAATATATTTAGTCACAGTGATTTCCACATCATCTTTATTCTAACTGTTAGATCAAAAGCAAGCTACAGATTAAACGCCGTGTCGCGGAGAGATTAATAATTATTAACGTCTTAAATATCAAGCGCAATATTTTGTAAGAACTGTACTTGAATCGATAAGGAACCACTTCAAATCAAAGAAAAAGTCCTTCTGCAGTAGATAACAATCTCACAGCTACTCAAGAAAGTTGTCGTCTTTAGACAAGACTTGCATGGATGAAGTCCATGCAGGTCAAATTTGACAAGTTATAGTAAATCCATATTCTTGCAACTGAAATATTTATCTTATATTCAGAATTACCGTAAGCATTTTTATGTTTGAAAACAGGTACTGCTTTCGGAAGATATCTGTCGGAAGGCCATTTGTTTCTCTCAACCATGCGGATTAGGTTTAGAACTCATCGAACAATTTCTACTGCAGCTGTTATGAAAAAATAAGCAACGGTAGTCACTTTCGGCTTTAAGTAACATTTTAATGTATAAGTTACGAATAGAAGGTGAGTTAATGAGAGGATGAAGCATTTAGGCACTGACTTTTATTCCTTGCACGCAGATGAAAATAAATACAAAGATTATGACACACCTACTCAAATTACTCATTCTTACGAAAACGGCTTATGGCCACACTTGAGAGCAGATGTCGATCTGTTTAGAATATTCATTTGCTAATATAAAACTTAAATCATCGACTTCAAGATAAGCAAGCTTGTAACACCGTGTCCGGTCTCTCATCTTTGGCGTGATATTCTGAAATATGTAATTTCTATGAATTAAAGCTATTACCTTTCTCATAATTCACAATTAATTATTTCTTTAGTTTTTTAATTTTTTATGTAGATATAAATATGCATAGATCATAATGCAAATTCTGAACTAGTTACAAAATTCGCAACTGTCAGTAATATATTCATGTTACTTTTACAAACGAATGGAGTTTATCCCAGTTGTTCACAAGTACGCCACATGTTACATGCTGGCTGATTCCTACATATGTTTTGAATGCTCCAAATGCTTGCAGGTTGTACAGAATATTTGAAAAGTAAAAAATTAGAATTTGCAGTATAAAATGCAGAATTCCATACACAGAGCGATGACGCAGTACAACAGGTCTGTTCGGCAGCGTAACAGGATAACACCAACATGCAACAGGACCACGGAATATTTGAGTACGTCTTTCACTGTAAAGCTGAAAATCCAGGTAAACCATTTAACTAACCGACTAGCTAACTCCCATAAAACCGAGTTCTTCTTCAGAACCTGATGTAAGCAATTTCCCACGTTTTATGGAACCCGAAGCCTCAATGTCGTACTCACAAGAATGCGACACCGGGAAGCCTATCCAGAGCCAGTTTAATTCAGTAGATATTATTCCATAAGACTGAGTTTAACATTATACTCCAATTTACGGTCGGTTCTCCCACTTAGTCTCTTTCTTTAAGGATATCAGACACCCCGTGTACGCATTACTCAGCTTCCATGCGTGCTACATATCTCACCCACTTCCTCTTCCTTGATTTAATCGTCCTAACAATATCTGGTGACAAATAAACTGTTATGCGATATCAGACACCGTCATGTTGTTGCCTCTCTCTTTGGTTCACCTGTACTCAAACATCCTCAGTCTATCAACGCTACGGTCTTCTGTGTAAAACGTTTCGGAGAAACCTACTGTCTCAGCCTTCAGGGTAGAAGAGATTCATTCTACCATCCTAAAGATATAGGCATCAGGTTCCTCTATGACTTTGTTCCAATTCACCAAACTCCACGGCTTCACATCGCAGAATACCGTAATCTTCGCAACACCCCGAGGACCTCAGATCTAGTCATCAATCTGTATTCTTCCCCTAAGATGAGGGCCCAAGTTTCTCACACAAAGTGAATCCCTTACAAATTCCGTAATACATTCTAATGCAAATATTCAACGCAGCCTTCTACATTGTGTCCTTTAAGAGACTAATTTACTCACCAGACAAATCTCCACACATCAAAAAGCGCGTAAATTCCATAAATACACTTCAGCAATAACAATGATATTTTTCAACAAAAGAATAAAAATGTTTTACCTCAGAAATGCTGTAAGAATTTTCGTAAATAAAATGCATATTTAAGAGATTATTAATACCATTACTTGTGTAGAGCCAACATAAATCGCCACTCTGGCTGAAATCAGACATATTCCAACACATAAAATATGATATTACATTGCTATAAAGACAAATGCAGCCACACTCTCTCTGGTGCAACAAACAAGTGATATCCATGCTGAAAATTAGAATGTTCGAGGGTCATTTCCAATCACCAAAGTAGCTTCTATAAGAGAAATGCAATCGCACTAGCAGAGTAACACTTCTTGCATATCAGGCTCTGGGAAACATGAAAGTGTAAGGCAAGCAATGCTTCTGCATGGCGTCCTCTGCGACCCTTGTGCTGGCAGTGACAAAACGGGTTTAGCATCATGTGACATGGAACAACAAGAAACATGTGTACACGCCTATATTCAGACTCAATAGCCTGCAGTACAATTTAGGTAATTAAGTTAAAATACCCGTTGTTCCTACAACGGGCTTTGTATTCCTTAATCTGTTATGTTCTTTCTCACCTTCAGTTTCATATGTTATATGCTCAAAGGGCGTGACTGCATGTGGCATATAATAATATGTAACTTCCTATATCTCGCCATATAATAGGGCCAGAAAAATGATTTAAGTCGTATTGCGTTCTTGAGTGTAAAGCTATAACGAACATGCCACAAAATGCGTCCATAAGTCTGCAGAGAATGATATGTTAACGAAATTTATTTAAAGTATGTATTATTTTAGATCTGTTAGAAGTTTCCCCTCTATAAATGTAACAGTAAACTACAAGTTGAAATATAACAGTAGGCATGGAACAGCTTTGTATCAAATCTCACGTCTGCGCTGGGTATAACAGTTCAGGAACAATGCCAAATCTCTTGTGAGAGAAATACAATTAAAATAAAATCTTTAGAAACACCAGCAACTGTCAACCAAAGCACAAAACTTTGTATCTTCGTGTAGATGTATTTAAACTACACAACTGAATCAGAGTTCTCCATACCAGCGCCTGGAGGTCGAGATCACAGTCTAGAAAGTTGAAGATATTTAGGANATATGCTTTTGTTATCAGAACCTTTATACAAAAGTCACTGAAGAGCTGTATATCATTATCCCAGATGGTGTGTTCGGAATTGTAACGCATAACTACAGAATGCTTTCAGCTAAAAAGATTGAGAACCACTGACATAAGATATCAGAATCATATAAAATTATATTCCAGAGACAATTTTTCTAAATTTTGGGTGGAAATAAATTTTCTGAAAATAACCTCGTATTTTATAAGAATTAAAATATTAGTTCTATGAAGAAGTGATTTAGCTAATACTGACATTTCTGAAAAAACAAGTTTTTTTGACAGAAAGACCCAATGAGTAGCACTCCTAGGCCGCGAGCAGATCTAGATTCACAGAGCGTTGTTTCCTCAATCCCCTGACCCAAATGCTGGGATAATATTAAAAATCAGGCCAAGTCCCTCTTCTTATATATCGTATCCAATTCAATATTTATTAATTAATATTATTAATATTATGTAGTCTGAAACTCTGATACCTTCGTCAAATAAGCCACAAATAAATAAATAGAAGTTATTTTTGGTGTAATTAAAATTCTTCCATCCATATGTGGACTACGGATTTGTAGTTTCGGGAACGAGTATTTCCACAGTCCTTGCCTTGAAACTGTACAAACTCTTATGTATAGTTCATCAAACAGCAGAAGTTCTTTCGTGGTTGGTTGGTTATTCATTTACCCCCCGACACAAAAAATTATATAGTTTATCATAACTTTAGTTAAATGCGATCAGAATATCTTATAAATAACAGGGGACAGTCATTATCTAGCAAATTACCATAACGTAAAATTCAGTGGAATTAATTTCGATGCTCGTTGCTTTTCAGAAGCCGAGAACTTTAAAAAACTACGAAAGTTCTATTTTTTATGATTGAGTTTGCGAACATCAAAGATTGAAATATAAATAATTTCCATATTTATTAACACGTGAAAATATTGTTTATTTACAGTGCTTCATCGCTGGATTAAGAATATTATTCTGAAAAATTACAATAGGAAAGGCCGATAAAAAGTAAAGAATAATTTAAGTTCTCATTAATACGAGTGTATCTGTTCCGAAAAGTAATCTTACGCATTTTATTATTATTTTCGGACAAATTCAGACATTAACGAGTACAGAATATAAGTGCAGAATTCACATTCGACATGGCACTGTAGATCGTTATACTTACACGTAAGAACTAGGGTCCGACGAGAAATAAATGTTGAAAGTCTGACCGGTGCCTGAATATAGACGTGTACACGTGCAAGAATTCGGTTCAAATCATCAGTTGACAAATTACTGCATTATTTATGTTTCATTAATAAGCTATTAACACTGCAAATCAAGAAGCCCTGCAGGTTAGACTCACATCCACTGAGGTAAATATTTTTTCTGCAAGAAGCTTAAATTATAACTTTCTGGTACACAGACATTGTACACCAGTGTTTTCTATTCTAAACAAATTCTCGTCCCGAATGCCAATACACTTACTTCGTCTCGTCGATAAAGACGGCTTCCAGAACTCTGGCAGCATAATGAAGATTCTTCTGTAGTAATTCTGCTGATATCTCCCCTCTTTGTAATTGTCTTAGCAGGCATCGCAATCTGAAAATGAAAACAAAATATTCACTTTCGATTTCACATCTAAAATAAATTAAATTTTAAAATTCGTACTTAGAGGCAATGGAGCAAATTCAGTTTATGATGCATATTAGTTGGTTGCCTGTCATAGCTGTAACAGTAATGTCCGATATTCATAGAGCCATCTGAAGTAATGATCGGTGTAGCAGTTATGCTCCCTACATTAACATTTCAGCTGCGAGTTTGTGTCGTTCTGATGTGTTGATTTTCATCAGACAAGCAAACGGAAAACTCGGTGATAAGGACAGAGTGCAGTTCACTACCTGACTAAGTGTTACGGTCTGACCGCGCCATAGAACAAGCGGTTAGTAGCTGACTTCCCACCGTGGCGACCCGGTTTCGATCCCGGGTCTGGTCAAGTGGGATTTGTGGTGGACAAAGTGGCGCTAGGGCAGGTTTTCTCAGAGTACTTCGGTTTCCCCTGCCAATCTTCATTCCACCAATTGCTCCACAATCACCCTCACCTATCATCTGGGGCTGGTACAATAGGTTGTTTACATTCCCTGCAGTATGAATAATACTCTGTAAGATGAGATACCGACTAAACAATTAATATTAATTTACTACATCTACATCACGAGCCTCCTAAACAATCTTATATACAAAAAGAAAAAAACAACAGAATATTTCAATTTGTCCGTGGGAACGCAAGGAAATTACAAAACCAACGACTGATTCGATGATATAAAACATTAATCTAAAATTTTATTCTTGTTTTATACTATAACTTCTGTTTTATATAATATGATTTATTGTATTTTTTACGTCAAGTGTTTCATATAACTAACAGTAATCCAATTTTACTAGTACTGCAGTTCAGTGGTGTATATATGTTAACCGTCTATTTGCCTGATGATGGCTACTGATAGCCGAAACATGTAGCAGAGCAGAAACCAGGCACTGATCTTGATATCTGTTGTGTTATGACGGTTAATAAAGAAGCTATAAACATTCTTTCATTAAAATGACGACAGATACCGATAGCAGATCCATCTGCCGACAGAAGCTGTACAATCTGCAGCCACGGCCTGCTGGATCTGTCGGTGCACTCAGGACCATCACGACTTTACTGCCCACAGAAACAGAAACTAAACATACATTTGCATCTGCATGGAACAGAGACTTTCTTGAGAAGTTAACTTTCGATCGGCTAGACAAGGTATCCCATACAATTTGTGGAACCGAACAGTTAATTCCTGTGTTCCTCTGAGCTTGCCACTGCACTGTCCTGAATTGAACGTTACCGAGTCCAATTCCTAACATTCTGTGCCTCTAGGATTCCTGTTAGAATTATCCTCGAACCTACGCCTAAATCTTCTAAGTGATACAGTTCCTGCAGGTTTTGCCATTAAATTATGTACGTAGGATTCGGAGATGTTTAGTTTGTGTGTGTGCGTTTTTCTGTGTTTGTGTACAGGTAGAGGCTTCGCGACGAGCTGATCACCCGCCCAAGGAGTCCTACCGAATGTGTAAGATCTAGAAAAACCGAAGTGAACGGAGAAGTTCATGGAGGTAGGCCTAGGCCCACTGGGGCTGTAGTGCCAAGGAAAAAAGAAAAAATATTTTCATACATGAACATTAGAACGAAAGAAATTATTGGTATTTACTTAGCAAATCGTGAGCGTTATTGCAAATATTATTTACAAAATCATACGAACTCTTCATATTTTTGCGAGAAATGTGTGTTGAAAGTAATATGGAATATAAAAGATAATATGCAATTACATCAAATTATAAACGCTGTAACATAAATGAGCTCAAAACAATTTACATCCTTGATAGAATGGTATCTCTGCTGTACTTTCAAATGATATGCTGTAATCTGGTATTTTAAGAATAAACCAATATAATATTCCATATTGCCCACCCAGCCTTACTGAACACGCAGATTCAGAAGTACTTTTGCTCCTAAAAAGCATCTGGCATGCCTAACCGCATAAAACGCCTGTTTGTACACTTTACGACGGATATAACTGCAACACAAGCGAAACCACAGGATGGAACTACTTTGTTTCTACTTGGAACGGTTTCAGACACCACGAAACAAGTGAAAATGATATCTACAGTAACGGATAACAGAACTCAGTTGGTGAAGGTAAAGTTGTCCCTGTCCTTAACTAATTAAGCACTACACCATGAAAGCGTATTGGGGAGTGGATGTATAGCACCACATTTTCATGACATCGGCAGGTCAGGTTCATAAGAATTTAAACATGTTTCATAATTACAACATGCAATGACGCACAATTTACATCTACTTATTAAAATGTTTTCCACAAAGAGAAAGCACAGTCGACATTAGTAGTGAGCCGTGTGAATATCTTCGGTCTTCTACATGAATAGCAAAATAAATTATATATCATTTTGTTTGTTTGTATGTATGTATATACAGCGTGACCCAGCAGTCGGTTAACCTAAAATACTCTGTCGCATTAACGGTAATGTTCAGATTTAAAACTGTTCGTCAGTTTGTAGAACGGTATCACAACTTTGTGACATGCGCACTGGCCAGAGAGGATCTCATTTCGAACAATTCTTGTAAATCCAGTAAGTAATCAATAAATTTGTAACGTATCTTAGTGCGCATTTTACTACTCAGTTAACTGACTTCTGGCCCAACCTGTATGTGTGTATGTATGTATTATTATTATTTTTGGAAGGGGTGGGTTTCCCTATGCACTGCGACCAGTTGTTGATCTATTGTGCGTCCCCCTTTAATTTCTACCGTCGCCATGCCCTTCCAGTACTGGTGCTCGCTATCAGCCTCGTTCTGTACATGTATGTGCATGTATGTATGTACGAGTATGTGAGTATTTATATCTTTGTATATATGAATTATGAGCTAGAATAACAATCTAGTTCATAAAAGGATGAGAACTGGTCTATCAAAAATGGAAGGAACAACAGTTCGTGGTGTCTGAGAACAAGGGGCTGAGGAGGAAAATACCCAGATTCGGAAGACATGGAGTAACATGAGAATTTAAAAACTGCGCCCTTCAATGCCTCAGCAGTTCGCACTCTTCATTCAGTATCAACAAGGTAAACAATCACTAGAAACGAAATCGACACGGCATGTGAAGAGGTGGAGAAATAATATATGCATTCATTTCTTAAGAGAACAAAGGAGAGATCACTTGGGACACTTAAAATTGTGTGAAAATATTGTGGCGTGCCGCCAGGAATCCGGAATTGATTAGGAGATCAGAGTTGATTTCCTAGGCAACGACCAGCGTTCCCGCTGCAACGCATAATAATCGGAACACATCCATTGCTATACAGCGGCCAGCAATCTAACAGTGGAATTTCCAGCGTTACATACGAACTGTTGGAAGTAGCGTTTCGATAGTAGCGGACAAGGTTAACCCTTTGACATGGCATTCCCTATTGGGTCCAAGTGCATATTATAAAAGTCCAGCTTCGACGAGACCAGTCAGTTCTTAGTGTAGCTCCCACTACAGCATAAGCAAGCTCGCGTCCGACAAAGAGATCAAGATACTTTATGGAGATTAGCGGTGCAAGAAGTTGTAATAGTAAAGAAGAAACGTCCGACGACGTTATAAGTTGTGAATAACTGTGAGTGAAAAAGCGACTGTCCAATAAACATTCGTTCAAATCCGAAATCCACAAAATTTCTTGTCGCGTTGCCTAGCAAACATGCGACAATACAATAAAACAGATCTTAAAATAAACACGTTTTCAAAGTGTAAACTGGAATTAGCTGTGTAATATTTGAGGTTTTCACGGCGATGACTATGAAGAAAGCCGTTTTTTGGGATGTGGCGCCGTGTTTTGGGTTTTTGTTATCAAGGTAAAATTTCTCGATCTGTTGAATATTACCAATTGCACACGAATATCGCTGTACAGTGGAAAAGTCAGTAATTTAGATTAAACCTGTAGTTATGTTAGTGTTTCATAACGGAATCGATGGAAGGGGCCCTTATATGCACTGACTAAGGAAGAAACTCCTTATATATAAGGAGCCAGAGATCTCAGTGACGATAAAGCTTAAAAGACTGCAATGGGCTGGGCATGTAGAGAGAATGGATAAGGAGCGTATCCCAAATAAAATATTATACAGTACAATAGGTGGTAGGAGACGCGCTGGGAAACCAAGAACTAGATGGATTTATGCGGTGGAAGAAGATGCAAAGAAGTTAATGGGCGTAAGGAGCTGGAAGAGAGCAGCGCAGGATAGAGAGGAATGGAGGGGCTTGATAAGGGAGGCCAAGGCCCGACATCGGGCTGTTGCGCCATAGAAGAAGAAGAAGAAGAAGAAGAAGAAGGAGGAGGAGGAAGAAACTCCCGGACTGGTAACAATCGTTACGAGTATATTAAGTGCTTGTACACAGACCTGATTGCTGCTTTGTCACAGGCGTCGGGCGTGTCTACGGCAGGTAGGTTGTCAGTGTCTAGATCCACCGCGTCTAGCACTTCATCATCAGCAAAAGAGGAAGAGGATGGACAGCCAGCCACTGTGCCACTGTGGTTCTGGTTCTTCTTGGTGCTACTCCGACGCACGATGGTCAGGGACCCTTGTTCTGAAAAATAAAACAGTTCGAGAACAATTATTACCTCGTACTTTATGCTATAACTGTCTTTAACATTTCTATCGCTATCATACGGGCCATGGATAGTATATAATATAAAAGTCACGTGATGTATGGTCTTTCATCTCTATAAGCTGAATTTAATGAGAGATAAAAATAACTGTTTGTTGTTTTCAGTGTCGGTGGACAGGTTAACCTAGCCTGCCATCGCTTATATTTTTTGTGAGATTAACTGAACATACATCTGACAAGCACCACATCTATTTACAAACATTAAATAGGAGTTTATTAAAGATAAGCGATAAATCCGTCAAAGAAGCAAAAATATAGAGAAGAGAACCATTTAGGTCCATAAATAAAATTTAACTAAACTAAAATCAAAATGGCTAGATAGTGTCTACGGCCCAAGGTAGTGCTTAATCGTTCGTCATTTATTCGCGTGTGAGTGTATATGTCAAATTGTGAGAGCTGGAATAGACACAGTGTTCTGAACACCGTGTAAATGTAGGATACGTTGCTTCTTGTGCAGTGCTCTGTATGTGGTCTGTTCCATTACTGGCATGACTGACTATAATTTACTGGTTCAGACATTTTGGGGTTTTCTCTGTATCTTAAACCTAATAAGTTCTTTATATTTTCCATGATTTCCGTTTGTCTCAGGTATTGCAACAGTATTGCAACCTCTATCATTACAAAACACCCTTCATTTGAAATTTGCACTAACAAGTAATACGCGTTCATTCTAACATCGTTCGACGATATTATAACCTCTTGAATCAAGAAAAAACAAACTCCGTGGTTTTAGACCGTAAGCGAACTATACCGACCGAGCGAACGCCGATTGTCGGCGAAGTTAGTGCCAACTTTTGCGGATAGATGGTGTCACGTGGTCAGCGCAACGGATCCCCAAGGCTTCCTATACCGAAGCCGCTATTTCCCTTAAATAACTCCTCAATTATCCTCATGAGGCTGAGTGGACCACGTTCCAGACCCACTACTTCTTAGCAAATCTGGTAGTGCCGGGAATTGAACCCGAACATCTGGATCTGTAGCCAGGAACTCTGACCACTAGAGCACAAAGGCGGTCCTTGAATCAAGAACATATCGTGAAATATGCTCTATAATCACCTTAATGTGCGCGTAATAAAACCCAGGCGTATGGATACAGTTGGACTAGCTGGAAGTCGCTACGGCCCAAATGTGTACGTCAGTTTCAACTTTCAGTTGAGTGGTATCCTTATATGCCCAGACTGCAGGTAAAATACACGTCGCTCACTAAACGTCTTTGTTAGATACAAATGTTCGTTTCAAAACTACCTTAATTAACGAAGCACAATAATAACAATAATAATAATAATAATAATAATAATCTTTGGATGCTACAGTCCATGATGACCCTTGGCCTCTGTTTTACATTTTCTTAATAATATAGACAGTCGGTAGAGCTCCTTGGACGGGGTATCAGCCCGACGAAGGCCGCTACATACATAGAATAAACACAGACAGATACCCATGCATCGAGTGGGATTCGAACTCGCAACCCCATTGTTTCAGCAGGCAAAAAGAATTCATGCTTCTGTCCGCGCGGCTACTATGGTCAACTAAATTATAACAATACTGAAATTAATTTCGTTGTGGGAGGGAAAAGTACGGTGACTGTCATACCCTTGCGGGGGGGGGAACTGTATTAAGCTTCCTGAATAAAGGAGGACGTCCCATAATGCGAGTCTTTCACAAATTGAATTGAGAAGTTTTCGCTGTCAGCCGTCCTAGCTCTGGTTATAACGTCCCGCAATTAAAGGCAAGCACAACAGTAAGTTAAAATGTAATTTAGAATTAACGCAATAAGCAGGACACCGGTACTGCCGCTGCCGGATTCCTCAGATGAAAGCAAAATAATCTGATTTTCTCAGTTCCCTTTCGTGTGCGGCGGAGCAATATGGCTGCAGTGCGACCACTTCTGTTCCATGCTGCCGTTTTTATTCCGTGTATGGTAGAACTCTGACTCGGCCGTTAACGTTAAGAAAGTCATTAGTAGTACTAAATATTTTTATTTTTATTATTATACCACTTTAGTTATTCTTATTATTATTATTGGAGGGGGTGGGTTTCCCCATGCACCGCGACTAATAGTGTACCCCTTTTAATATTCTACTAGTCTCCATACCCTGCCGGTACTGGTGCTCGCTATCAGCCCCGTTCAGCCAGCGAGGATGGCTGCGGTACCCGATGCTTACCCATCTACCGGAGGCATTGGCAACTACACGGGCGGGACACTTTTTACGTGCCGTAAATCTATGACACGGGACCCACGGCTTAAAGTCCCTCCCTGAATTTTTCCGCCCTTAAAAATTCCACGACCTCCGCCGGATTTGAACCCGCGTACCTTGAGTCATGAGCTGGGAACGTTACCCCCAGACTACGGAGGCCGCTTACCATTTTATTTAACTAGGCTATCAGTAGATCAGACTATGCAGGGTCGAATGTTAGGATAGTGACATTAATTGGAAAGGATGTGTTGAGATATTACCCTGGCATTTGTTTGAGGAACAGAGGAAAACCACGAGATCTGCATATTGTGTAGTCGGTGCCTCGACCTAGTTTCGAACTGGGAATTTCATATAAATCAGAAGCGTTGCCGTCAGAACCAACCTCTTCGGTTTAAAATGTGTTGATATGTACACGTGCGGTTGTGTCGAGTGTAAACTTAGTTTATATTGGTGTACGCATGACACCACAGAACCTGGTGTAAAGCTATAAAGCTTGTAAGGGGAGGGTTATTGGCTGAACTGTTCATGTTATTCCCCCTCTTAGAAACTTAATGGGGAATGTTTGACCTGCCTGCTCTTCACTAACTCGACAGCATATACAAACCAAGGGAACTTACCCATTTATACAAGACACAAATTTCGTTGAAAGCTAGGCTAGAGGAGAGAGAAAAAAAGTTTCGAGAATCTGAAGACGAGTTTTGAAGTCATCAGAGAGTACATACCTTATCAAGTACAGAGGACTAATTTGCAGCATACAAGAAGCAACTGTACGTATCAGAGCTGAGATGTGGTGTCCACTTTGGTAACTTTGTACTTTGACTTGCTAAAGTGATCTCTTGCACTGTTTTCGCTCGCTCGGAAGCCGGGATCGTGGGTTCGAATCCCACTCAGGGCATAGATGTTTGTGTGCGTTTTTCTGTGTTTGTCTACAGGTAGAGGCCTTGCGACGAGCTGATCACTCGCCGAAGGAGTCCTACCGAGTGCGTAAGATCTAGTATACCGAAGTGAAACGGAGAGTTTCATGGAGGTAGGCCTAGGCCCAAATTGGGGCTGTAGCGCCACAGGAAAAAAAGTGATCTCTGATTGCAGAGTATCTCAGAAGACTCCACCGTCCGCGACTGGGGGCGTGCAGTAGGTTGAGTGTGAATGCGGAATGAATCGACAGAAGGAAGAACTGTTATTAATGAAGTAGTGCAGAACTGTCTGTGACTGGAGTGTAGCAACCGCAGCAACCATACCGATACATGGAACTAGCTACCGTATCTGCTTTCCTCAGTCTTTCTTACGTTAAACTGTACCGAAACAGTGATACTGTGTCACCTACTGATAGAGTTAATTTTCACGATATACTGTCCATTTTGGAACACGATGTAAACTATCATCTAAGTATATCTAGTTTATTCCTGGCGTTTATTACTAGTTTTTAAACCCTCAACTTGTTTCTGTTAGACAAGACCAGTTTCAGGGAGCGTACAATATTACAATTCATGTATGTATAAAATAAAGGATTAAAAATATCTGCGTCTTAAATTTCTTATAAGATATTAAACTAATATTATGTAAATATATATATATATGTCGTAATTATTGCACTTTCAGTTTAGTACGGCGTGTACATTGTTGTTTCGTACTAGTTTTTAGGTGTCGGAAGAAGAGGAGTTCTGCTGTTTCGATGTGCTTTGTAGGGGAAGTCTTGAATTGCAATGTTTCCTGTAACTACGTTACACCTCCTGAAGATGGGTCTTATGAGACCGAAATATGTTAGCGTTTTAACAATATATAACTAATTAAAGGAACTAAACTAGATGTACTTAGATGGCAATTTACATCTTGTATTTTCCTTACGTTATTGGTGTTTAATTGTCTCTCAATTAATGCTTGAAATTATGTATTAGAATAATTTTCTACATGCATCATTAAAAAGCTTAATAACTAATACGGGGAAAAAGAGGGAAACTTTCTTCATTAAACGCAACCTGATAGTTAAAGCATTACAAGAAACACTGATTTATTCTCACACAGTGTTATTCTGAGGCTTCGAAAATGAATGGTTCAAATCACGTGTACGTTCTGTTATGTACTGCCATGATAATAAGACTTGCAATTAACAAACATATCGCTTTATGCATTAAACTGTATATGGTTGCCGAGAGACGAACAGCGGTGAATAATGATCGCTTTGCACATTATACTGCGTGTGGTGTCTTAGCAACCGCCAGAGGGAACGTAAGGAAACAGGGAGACACCTCATTAATGCTCATGTGTACTGCAGCTGAATCTAGTATCTTCAAACTAATAAACATTACACATATTCCACTGCAGAGAGATATATACTTTATGCATCGTTGAGCCTATCTACGGCAATAAAATCATGATTCAAACATATCTGTAAATCTTCGTGAGCACAGGGTGCTTGGAGGGACGGAGTAAGAGGAGTATGGAGCAAACTGCACACTGAGAAACTTCATAACTTGTACATCTCGTCAAGTATTATCAGATGGATAAAGTAAAAGAAGGATCAGATGGGCGGGGCACATAGCACGTATAGAAGAAAAGCGAAGAGTTCTGTCTTCCGGGATATAATGTGGTGCAGACCGTTGAAATTTACCCGACTTCACGGCTTCACAACCACTGCTGTGAGAACCTCAAATCCTAATGGCAGATCTGAAGGAAACACAAGACCTAGGAGAACCAGGCATAGATGGAAGGACACTATTCAGACGAATTTTAGGGAAATATGAAGGGAGGATGTGGATTGGATTTATCTGGCTCGAGATATGTACCACTGTCTGGTTGTTGTGAATACGACAATGAATCATCGGGTCGGATGAAATCCTTGGAATTTCTTGAGTAGCTGAGAAACTACCGACTTCATAAGATGGACTTTGTGCCATGGAGTAAGATGACTTTAAGCGGCCTCCGTAGTCTAGGGGTAACGCTCCCACCTCATGACTCAAGGTACGCGGGTTCAAAAACCCGGCGGAGGTCGTGGAATTTTTAAGGGCGGAAAAATTCAGGGAAGAAGTCCTCCGGGAGGGACTTTAAGCCGTGGGTCCCGTGTCGTAGATTTACGGCACGTAAAAGAACCTCTTGTCTCTAAGAGACCGATGAGCTAAATTAGGCCAAATATTTCCCGCCCGAAGTAGTTTCCAATGCCTCCGGTAGATGGGGAAGTATTAGGTACCACTGCCAGAGGAGGGACGACCTCTCTGACAGAAAGGGACTAAAGTATTAGATACCACTGCCAAGTAGAGAATAGAAACCTTGCTGGCAGAAAGGGACTAGGAACCCCTGCCAGAGGAGGGACACCTCGCTGACAGAAAGGGATTAACTATTAGATACCACTGCCAAGTAGAGGGTAGAAACCTTGCTGGCAGAAAGAGGCTAATAGCGAGCACCAGTACCGGTAGGGGATGGAGACTGTAGAAATTAAAAGGGGGACGTACAATAGACTATCAGTCGCGGTGCATGCGGAAACCCACCCCCTCAATACTGAATCACTGAATACTGAAAGATGACTTTAGGAAGTAAACTTGTGGTAGCACCACTTAATGAATTTTCTTGTGGATGACGCGCAGAGTTTTAAGAAGCCACATAAACATTAGAGTTAAATTCGCGCGAAGTGCCATACGAGGCTCTCACGGCGATGAAGGTTCGTACTGTGATCTTCAGGGTTACACTGTGTAGTCCGGGTAGTGGGTACCAATATTTCGCAGGCACGCGTTGGTACAAGCCTTCTACTCTGACTACGGTTACATTACACCGAAACGGACCAAAATTAAATCACCTGCAACAGACAGTGAAGCCCCTTCCTCAAAATGTCGCTGGAACCCAATGGGCTGCTACGTAAATAACATGCGAGTACACAAACACTGTGTCCCGCCTAACGGTTTCATTCTGTTCTCACAGAGCTCGATAACTATGTGATGGCACAACCCTGCGCGACGGCGAGTAAAAGAAGTCTGTTACGGACTATTCCAACACAGAAGAAACTATATATCATTTATGGGCAGTATTCTACTACAAACAAACACATACCTCGGCTTCCAAGAGTATACTGAACTGTCTACCACTCATATTTGCTGTAACACATACAGCAAATTGTCTTCATGACATGTGCCATCACATTGTAATCGAGCTCTAACATATTGTACTATACATATCCTGTGTTGAACAGTCACGGAGCATGGAAAGCTATAAATTTCGATGAGACAGTGGTTTAACAATTTCAGAAACAATAACTGCTTGTATAATTTGTTTCTAACATTTATAGAACGGGCAGCTAGACAGACATCTGCCACAGAAAGCCGAACCTCATGCCAGACTATTAGGTAGAATTCTACACTTTGGTATTTACAGTAGGACGTACACATAAAACGTTTTATGCTTCTCCCCCAAACATATCAAGCCCAAGACTTCAAATGGTTAAACGGTCCCGTTTTACGATATAATAAACCGGAACAACAGAAAAGCGGATGCAATGCAGCACAAACCCGCGATTTGATATTTGTAGTCCCAACAGTTAAGAATTAGCCCATTTCCACCTCGGTTTAGTAACTATATTGGGTTACAAAGACATAGCCTGGTTGTGTAGTTGGTAATTAAATCACACATTCAGCCCCTCCGAACGCCGTTCTGAGCAGTTCACAGGGAACAGAGAGCTTAACTGCTTTATTACATTCTCCACTGTGCAGAGATTAGAAGCAATGTGGGTAGGACAGTAATGTTCACCAAGGCTTAACCACACACGTTCAGCAGCGCTTTATACAATGTATGGGCTATAAAAATTATGAGTTTCAAAATAAGTCAACATTTTTTATGAATTTATTCCTAGTGTTTCCATCTTAAACTTCCCCATTGCCGAATAAGTAATGGCTATTTTGTAAATTCTGTGTTAACTAAAAACTTTGGTGGTTAGTCGCTCGTTTCCCACCGCGGCGGCCAGGGTTCGATCCCAGTTCAGTTCATGTGGGATTTGTTGTGGATAAATTGGAACTGGGGCAGGTTTTCTCCGAGTACTTCGGTTTCCCTCTGCTAATTCTCATTCCATCTACTGCTTAATATTCATCATCATATATCAACCGGGGTTGGCACAATAGGCCAGTTAGTGGCCGATGTACCAAGTGGACCGTCTCACTCCACCGCCCAAATAATAAAAAAAAAAATCTATAAACTTCGTACAGAAACCTGACTCCTTTAATTGTTGGTTTATATGCCATTCTATGCAGCACTAAATAAAGGTGAGTGTTCAGCTTCGAGCTCCGTTCACCTTATCCCAGGGATATATGCTATTATACCCACTGATATGTCCACGATGCAGTAAATTCGTCGAACAACCTACTGCTGCCTTCATGCAGAAGGTGTGGATTCGCGAATTTAAATCACATTTAAAATAGCAGAGGTGATGATATAAATGTAAATGCTAGAACGTCGTGACAAATAAGAATGAACATAAAATGAATGCACGATAGGGAATTCGTGGCCGTCCACAAGTTCCACCTCCGACAGCATTGGACGGAGTGCGACTTACTTGCGAGAGGATTTTATCTGAAGATGAAAATACAGGAATATGAGGTACGGAATATACGCAACTGGTAGACATGCGCACTTCACTGTCATCACTTTTGCAGTTCCTTCGGCATGTCATGAACCGGCAAATGACAAGGCTATGGCAATGTAGCCATGCTGGGTGAACGGCTACAAAAGGCCAATGTTTGTGATCGCAACAATTTAAAGCGAAGCAAAATACAAATTGTAAGATTTGAGGTTTTCACAGCGGTGACTATGAAGAATGCCGTCTTCTGGGATGTGGCGCCGTGTAGAATTTGTGTGAACCGAAGCTGGTTCCTCGCTCGGGGATTTTTCTTCCCTGCAGATGGAGGCGATACGTTCCTCCGAAACGTCGGTTCACACAAGATCTAGACGGCGCCACTACCAGATAACAGCATTTTTAACAATAAGAATGTTACAGCGGCAAGTTGTGGTGCTGCAGGGAAACCGTACAAACCAGTTTCCTCACATTCAATTAGAAGTATTACACACAAACGGCTCATCAGTAGCAGCAGCAGAATCTGAGAGTTAAACCATTCAGTCTTCTCCCTTCAGAAATGACCTGCGGAGTTGGCATGTTTATCCTCACCACTACGTACAGAACCGTTGAGACTTTTGATTCTTTCAAAGCTTCCTTTGGTCTCGGTAAGGCTTTCCCACTGGAGACTTCGGCATTTTGTTTCCAGGATATACTGACAGGCTCGAGCCTTGCTACAAGTCCTACTTGCTTCCAAAAGGTTGGTTTCAACAGTGTTCGAGGTACTGGCGTCACCGATATAACGAAATAAACTGAACAGTAATAAAACCGATTAAAATCAATAACACATCAAAGGGTTAATAAGTCTTGTTCTGTCAACCACTGGATGTTTCGGTCGTATGCATCATCAGTTTTTCTATATAAATAAATAAATAAATAAATAAATAAATGGGGACACGCAGTAGCGTAGTTGGTTGAGACACTATGCTACAAGACGGAATTCCGCTGGTTCGAGTGCCGATGAGGCCACTGGATTCTTCAATTGACCTAATCCTTCCAGCCGCACTATGGCCCTAGGGTCGACTCAGCCTCTAACATAAATGGATACCAGGAACCTTCCTGGAGCCGGCGCGTAAAACTGACAACATCACCCCCATCTGAGAGCCGACTGTCTAGAAAATATGGGCGCCTCGACGTCTCACAAACCTATGGGCCCTCACGGCCCATAGTTTTTTTAAGAAATAAATAAAGTACCTTATTATTTAATTACACAGTTAAACTGATCCACTTTTATAATGCAAAATGCATATTTTGGAATCATGTTCTATTCGAGACACATTTAATTGAAATTTATGTTTGCGTTGAATTTCAGTAATTTATGTTGTTTTAATCTATTTGTGACACTAACCACAGCGTCAATAAAACACTTACAGAAACAAAAAAATTAACTGGATCCTGATCTTTTGATACGAAATTGCATAGTTATGTAATTATGTGATCCAACTCATCATTTCCTGCACAAAAATACCGAGCTGATTGTAGGTTTTGAGGTTATCACGTCGGTGGTTATGAAGAATTCTATCTTCTGGGATATTACACCTTGCAGTGCGTTGAAAGTCAACCGACATTTCGGAAGAATATGTCTCAATCTTCAGTGTCGAAGAAGAAGCCAGGCAAGAAACCAGTATGAGGCAGAAAGCAGGCACAGTAAACTGACTCTCAGCGGACTGCACTGCGTTATGAAATGAATCAACAATCTATGAAATTAAGGCTTAATTGAACATTTTATAGTTTCGCTTGCGCCAGAAGTATGAAGCCGAGCAGAAGAATAGATAAAATACAATCTCGGTGTGGCAGAATTATACTAAATATTGTGGAGTCATTTGGAATTTGATTTAGTTCATTCAGATGAAGGGCGACTATATTTAGGGATACGAATGAACTACCATTTGTGTCTTTCCAGTAATTCTGCAGATTTTGATAAATTTCATACAACACTTGTATAAGGATTATTTTGCATGACTTTTGATACATTTTAGGAACTTATTTATTAACTGACTTCGTAGAGCTGAGCCCTTCTTGATAAGTCGTCAATTGTGTACCTACTCAAGAACTTCCTAGCATTTTATGGAACCAGAAAGATAATTTCCGTGGACATTAGGGCCCTCCACATGTTCCTATCGTGAGCCAGATCGATCAAGTCCACACCACCCCATTCTATCTCTTAAGATCCATTGTAATATTATCCAACCTCCTACGCCTTGGTCTTTTTTCTTCTGGCTTTCCCACTAATATTCTATATGTATTACTCTTCAAGCCATTCGTGCTAAGTGTCCGGCAGCCTTTAACTTGATCAATAAAATTATACATGGCGAAGCGTACAAGTTATGAAGCTCCTCATTATGTAGTTCTCTCCAAACTCTCGTCACTTCATCTCTCTTCTACACAAATATTTTCTTCAGCTCCCTGTTCACAGACATCTTCAGTGTATTTTCCTCTCTTCATGTTAGAGACAAAGCTTCATACCCATACAGAACCACAGGTAAAATTATAGTTTATAGCAACTTCTTTACTGAAAGGCATAAATTAATTTATACACAGGCCTATGCACGGAGGTGTAGGGGACTTTGACGTAACTTTCTTTCAGATAAACCAGTTAAACATTTAGAATTAGACCTACTTTCTGACAATGTTCAAGTTTAATTCGCTTTAATGAATTTTTTGAGATTTCACGCAGCGGTACAGTGGGTAGCAGGCCTTCTAGAAAATCCTGGGTTCAGGTCGTGGACCGCAGGCCGGTTATCGTGTCCTCGTTAATCTCTTCAAGAAAATTCCGAGATAATTCCTTAAATTAAAACCATTCTTGCTTCCCCTTATGCATTAGTTGCCAAACATAACAACATTCAATGTAATATAGGTCTTGTGTGAGCTACTAACGTCGTTGATTTTACGACCCTCAATAAATAAAATACCGATTTATATATATATATATATATATATATATCGTATTTACGCATGTATAGGCCGCACACTTTTTTGCCAAAAATTGAAGAGGAAAACTGGGGTGCGGCTTATATTCGAAATATTCAAAATCACACTTCATTAAAAAAAATTATATTCATAATTAGTAATACAGGGTGTTCTACTCCTGAAATAATATTCCAAGAAAATTATTTTTTCTATAATTTCTGTCTGAAAATTGTGCTGCGGCCTATACACGCACGCGGCCTATACATGCGAAAATACGGTATGTAATAAGGATACGCCTGAGAGAAAGATGTCTTGAATAAAGTTTGCTTGCCTTCACAAAATGGATATATTAGGCGTACGTTCAATATTTTATTTACATAAGTCTCAGTGGTTAAGAAAGACATACAGGTATTCGTACCATATAAATAAATACAATGACATTAACAACACAATGCAGTGTGGGACACATGCCGAGATGGTACATTGAAATTAAGCTGTGACCGTTCCCTTCCACATCCCATCCGAGTCATTATTCTTAATCATCAAACCATTCGACGCTGTATAGTCTGCGCTACACCGCCGTTAGATAAATTCACTCAATCTTAGAGCGGAGCCCCATCTTGAGAAGCCGCCAATTGTGCAGCTACTGAAGAACTTCTCAGCATATTATGGGACCCGAAGTTCATTACCATGTTCACAAGAGTCCTCCACTGGTCATTATCCTGAGCCAGATCGATGGACTATTCTATCTCTCTAAGATCAATTTTAATATTATCCACCAACCTATGTCTTGGTCTTCTTAGTGGTCTCCTTCCTTCTGGCTTGATCATTCTATTTATATTTCGCGAAAATATACTACAAATAAATAAACAAAGTATGAAATACAGCGCCCGCCACGATCATGTTTTCGTCTTACCGACAGCATATAAGATTACTTTAAAATGCGCCACGACCATTTCATCATTCACTGGTACTCATGTTGGCATCAGATGCGTTACAGCCAGCGGAAGAGGGAACCGACGTTATATAAACTAAGACACGAAAAGAGCATTCTAGGCCGTATGCTGGTTAAAGAAACAATGGTGCACAAGACGAATTTATCCTGCGGCTGTGCTCTAGCTAATTTGCTAACAACATTCGGACGTAGGCTGTACGTTGCAATATTCCAATACGTTTGTCGGTTTTCGAAAGAGTTCTCTCATAAATATTTTTTTTGTTACTGAATTGATTTTTGCCGAACACAGTTGCTGTGTGATCTCAGGTACGAGATATCTTTGCCCGTTCGAAGCCTGGGATAGCAGTTTCGAACCCCACTAGAGTTACGGATTTTATGTCCGCGTCTTTTCAGCGTCTGTGCTATCTTGTGTGGCTGGCGGCCTTGTGAAGGACTGATCTCCCGTCTAAGGACCTCTACCAGTTCTCTGTTAAGATTCATAGTTTTCAGACTAATTCTGAAACTGGATCAGTCCCACTAGGGTCAAAAAATTTCTGTTCTCCAAATAGTTCAGAGCAGCTCTGAGTTTTACCCATCATCCTCTCCAATGGATAGCGGGGCTCTTTCCCCAGGAGTAGCAGGGGCGTGAAGCTGACCACACACCTCCAGCAAGTGCCGAGTGAAGAAAAATTTAGATCTAGAGTTCCACTCCCCCATATGCTTTCATGGGGTAGTGCTTAATTGCTTGAGCACAGGGACAAGCTTAACTGGAAGAGGCCAGAGGGCTTAATAGGTGAAGGGAAGAGGAGGAAGAAGCGGTGCTTTATGAGCACGAAGAAGCATCTTAGACGTGTGCAGTCAGCACGAGGAAGCACGGGCTTCAGAGCAACTGAACATTCAGGCGCAAAAAGAACGGCACATCCTTCCGGAAGGGAGTAACTTCAGTGTTCCGGTTGAGAGAGAGAGAGAGAGAGACAGAGGGACGAGATGAAGGAAGTAAATCGTTTATTCTGTCTCAAGAATCAGCGGTATGTGACATAAAGCTGCCTCCGGTCCTAATATCTCTCTGTCATTTACACCATAAAAACTTCCGTACAATGGAGTTCTCAAGTCAATTAATCATATCGTGTCATACGGCACTTCTTGCACTGGAGTCGTAAACCGTTCATTTTAGAATTTTCATATCTGAGTAACAAATTATGCGTATGATAAATTATAACGGCTGCAAACTTTATCATTGAAGCAATATTTATGAATGTCATTGGACGTTTTCAAGGTTTCATACGACTGATCCAGAAAAGAAATTTTAAAATCATAATATTTTACAAATCACTCTAGTAACAATGTAGAAAACTATCCTGTTATTATATATATTTTATAATTCACGAGAACACTTCCTATTTTATAGGAAAAGACAGAATTTGGTATAAAGCATGTGCGTCCATCCCTCTTCAAGCCTGCACTGTCATAATCCCTGTACGTGTTCAAAACCGCCTATTTTGTATGATCAACAATCATGTGAAAGCAAACAAGAAGGTATATATATATCAGTTCCGTATTCAAATATGATTAGAGTTTCTCAATTCCGTTACCTTACCGGAAGTAAAATAACACGTAATAAAAGGAGCGGTAAGCAAACAAGGTAGAAAATTCAATCAATTCCTCAAACTGAGTTCCAAAAACATTTTCTTCTATTACTTTCAAACTTAGCAACCTGATATACGGAGGGAAAAAAAACTTTTCGTAGTCTTGGAGAGTTTCCCGAATAGTGTAAACTGTCCAACATTTCAAAGAAAAAAAAAACGAAAATATTAGTTGTAGACGAATAGTAACTTCGATATGAACGTCTCATACAGTTCTCCCTATCTGCACTGTTATTTCATGTACAGTGCCATAATGCTGGAGGCAAGAAAGAGAAGGAAGCAACAATTTTAGAGAAAATTTACGGTAATGTTAAAATTAAATGCTGTGAAAAGTTCTGTTATATGCGTACAGTTACATACGTTTTGGTTCGACAGGTCATGTCAACTGAAATCGGATATCCTTGCTTAAATATTTCCTAGCATTTCTCGGTCTATCCGTGCAGTGCCTTAATATTGCAATAGATGTATTGTTTTCTTCCTACCTTCACCATTCCAGAAACCACAACTACACTGACGTAAAGACAGTACTTTATAAAACAATTTATATCTTAACACGGAATACATCGGTTAGTGTATAAAATTTTGGAGGATTTTCACCAGGTCGCGTCAAGACTACAACGTTCGCCCTTTCAATAGTTTGGGTACATTGCAACGAAACTGCTGGAGAAGTGTAGCAGAGTTACCGGTCGTCGCGCTAACCTAAAACACATGTGAGCAATACAGCATCGGGAGTTCATAAAGTGGCTACAGCGATAAGCGTTCAGCTGCGCCGTTTTTGGAACAGGAGGCGGTTTTATCACAGAAAATGCATGATGGCGGGCAGGAGAATGAAGAATTGTGATGCGTTCTTTATTACATTTAACGAAAAATGCTGTAAATTTTAAGGCCTACCACATTTCAGGCAGTACAAGCCCTTAGCAAAGAGGGCAGGTTCCCAGTTAAATCCAAAAGACAGTGACTTGTGTAAACAACAGCTACTAAATAACTAATTCTGTGGTGTAGACTTTGCTTTTAACGTCTCATAGCCACTCGAGTGGGCAAGAAAGCCCCTTCTCTTATGCAACCCGAAGTTAAATTACCATGTTGACAAAATCCAGCTACTGGGACCTTCCCTGTGTATTAAATCTATATTGTTGTAAGATATGAAGAAATAAAATTTTACTTGGGCTATCAGTCAATCATCAAGCCCTGATGATGGGGAGAGAGATGGTCCCTGAAAAGTGAGTAATTTTAACCAATTGACAGGCGTGATAGCCCAAGACGATTATAAACTATATTTTACACCTTATTCCTATAACATTTTTATTAGTAGTATCCTTACATCTATACCGAGGTATCCCTGTTGCATCTTCATAAATGTTTTAAGCATACTGAATTCTCTGATGCATAAAACTCGCCCCTCGCCTCTCACCCTTCTTATTAAATTCCTAGCAAGTTTCGTATGAACCATACACTAACTGGTGCCAGTGTGGAAGCCTTCAGTGACTGGCTCTTGTGATGACGACACCATGACTTCAGATTACATAAGAAACCTGGAACTTCTTGATCAGCTGAGCGACCGTAGTACTCTGCCATATGGAATGTAACTGTTAGTCAATTAGGGATAGAAGTTGATAATGATGAGTGTTAAGAAGTGTATTTTATGCTGATTGTGTTTTCATGTGTATAACAGCGCGATATACACAATGTTTATTGCTGTCATAAAGCGTCTGTATATTAGACATAATAAATTGCTCAAGTTATTGTCGCTCGTGATGCAGTCATTAATTTTATTTTATTGGGCGAACTACTTTATTGTAGTCAAAATTAACGGGCGTGGAAATCGGCAATATCACTGGAACCAGCGCAGAGTGCACAACCAGTCTGGGAGAGTAGTGCGGTCTCTCTCGCACTTACCACGTATATATACGTGTATATACGAGTGCGAGTGCGAGTGCTAGTGCTAGTGCGAGTACGAGTGGGAGTGCGAGTGCAAGTGCTAGTTTCACTTCCTACCCTGGCGGTTTGGACATTCGGAGCGGCCTGAGAAGAGAAAGATACAAGTCTGATGAGACGAATAGAAATACATACTCGAATTCAGAGCAGATCTGCGCGCATTTTCTAAATATGTATTTTATTACTGTCCTGACTGTGCCTCACTCACTCACTCACTCAAAACTGATGGAGCTGAGCCCATCTTGAGAAGCCGTTAGTTGTGCAGCTGCTCAAGAACTTCCCAGCTTTTTACTGGGCCTGAAATTTCATTATCGTGTTCACAAGAGGCCTCCACTCGTCCCTATCCTGAGCCAGATCGATCCAGTCCATACCACTCCATTCTATCTCTGTAATATTCATTTTAATATTGTTCACCCGCCTACGCCTTGGTCTTCCCAGTGGTATCCTTCTTTCTTGCTTTCCTTTCTATATCTTATGTGCATTCCTCTTCTCTCCATTCGTGCTACATGCCTTGCTCATCTCATCATCCTTGACTTGATCATTCTAATTATATCCTGACTTGGCCAACTTTCTTTACTTCGAAACAAAAAGTTCTGGGAAGAACTAATCGCCTACATAATGTGTACAACAATTCTTCTATTGTCGTGTGTGTATTTGTCTCTACGGTGAAGTTTTTACCTAGCCGCTGACTAGCAACAACAGTGGGATACATATATAGAAAAAACAGGCTGATTGGAGAGATCTGTCTTTGAGATGGGCTCAGGTGTCATGATATACACACCGAATTTCATAAACATTGGTTCCACCAATCAAAACTTGATGGGGGAATATACAGACACACAAAGAGCATGGTGGTCGCATAAGCCTACTTTTAATTTAATAAGGAAAGTAGGCTAAAAAGCGACTAACCGCTTGAGCTATGCTACGTCCAGATTCTCCTATTATTCCAAACTAAAACTCAATGTTAAAAGGGTAATCACGCAATGTATCACACTTCAAGCTGCCCATAAATTAATCTGCTCTGAATTTAACTGAACATTCCCCATATCGAAATACAATGTCTCAAATAAAAGTTGTAGATCTCAGCTAGGTTTATATTTATATTATATGACAGTTTTCTGTACGGTGACCTAAGTTTGAAGACACTGGTAAAGTTCTATTAGTTTCGTGCAGACCTAATGCAGGTTGAATGGATTGGAAGTTCAATACGTAGGCTTCACATAAGCCAACGGATTTCTATAACCGGTGAGCAGGACATGTAAAGGAAGTTACACTTACGTGGCACACGTCGAGTAAGCTGTATTTTTATATTAAGGACTTGGAACTGGAGGTGGGGAGTTTTGGATGACTGGCCTATGATACTGATTGATCGGAGAGAGAGCGACGGAGAGAGAGAGAAATATGACGTTGGGTAACAAGAGCGTTCCCAGGCCACAATTTAGAATTACAATTCTATACTTTGGAAAACGTTTATTTATTCATTTTCAAATAACTAAATAAAAAAATAAGATAAACAAAGAATCCCAATTAAAATCATAAGAATCGATGGAAACTGTCCATTAATGTCAGAACCGTAATGGGCGTAAGATGTAATTTGAAGTAATTCTGAACTGACGGCAGTTCATACCACTGAGAGACACGAATAAGCATGTAAAATGTAAAACATTTTAATATTCTGATACATTTTACAGGATATTCCCGTAAAATTGTAGCGTAAGCGGTATCCTTAATGCTTTATGAAAATGAATGGTTGTACCAGCCACCACTTCCGTTTCGTCGTCATGAATTCATGGATTTATATCTTGGCCACGAGATAGGCTTTCCTGAAGATTTCCATGTTATTAGATTTTTGGCACAGCACTTCGCTTTCCTTCATATTCGTCATAACCGATAACTGATAAGCCTTTCATTCAACATTAGATTACCTATGCAGTTGATAAAGCATTGCTGAACAACTTAATTTGTGTTAGTCGCTGGTTTCCCACCGCGGCGGCCCGGGTTCTATCCCGGACCTGGTGAAGTGGGATTTGTGGTGGACAAAGTGGCGCTGGGGCAGGTTTTCTCCGAGTACTTCGGTTTCCCTTGCCAATCTTCACTCCACCAATTGCTCCACAATCAACCTCACCTATCATCTGGGGCTGGTACAGTAGGCCAGAATTTGCCGCAGTACAAGGGGCTAAGTCCCACCCCACTAGACATAAAAAAATAATTTGGTTGTATTAATGATATAAAACCTTTAACCGGAACCGATACATGGATCCAAGAATTGCGGCCTACCTACACGAGAAAATTCTGACGTTATGAATCACAAATTAACTTCCGCCATTCGGGTTTTGCTTTATTTCATGGCAAAGTTACAGAACTCTGTACATCAGTTTGTCCAACTGAGAGAGGAGATAAGTAAGAGAGCTCGCTAAGCAGCGTCACTCAATGTCATAGCAGATAAGAGATGGTCTAGATAACCCTTATCAAATGCAGTTATATGGTGACCTTTAACCTTTCACAATATATAAAGCGCTCGGTAGAGAACATGACGATAACAACTGAACAGGTGCGTCAACCACAGCATTCGCCAGCGGCACACTAATGGCACACAGATACCGCGACTCTCATGTTCACATATTTTATGAGCTTAATCTTGGAACGTGTCTCCAATTTCCTGGCTCCCAGCCGAGGAGAGCGAGCACGTAACAGTAAAAAGTGCATTTATTTCTCTTCACCGCAGTTTGTGTGCAAATGTCTAAGCACGAGGAAAGGAAGAAAGAAAGAAAGAGTATACGTAATTTGCAAAAGTGATAGTCATTCCTGTCTTCAATAATACTGATGTTGATTTATTGAAGTTATAATTTAATCTAGTTGTCTCATGCATATTTTGCTAAATTCTTCTGGGCGAAATACAATTCAAAATTTCGTAGCAAAATACAAGGCCATTTTTGATAAAACTGATCAGGTGCAGATGTACAGATTATCCTGTATTTTATATGCAGAGGAAACGACATTTCAAGACAAGTTTTATAATTTGAAAATTGTATGAACTATTAGGTTTTTTTTTTGTTTTGTCGATCGTCGTTACCTTGTGATGTACTTTTGTGACAGAAATACGAGCTTAAAATTACTAGACTAGAGCGGCGAATTTATTGAGGGCTGGGTGGTTTCAAGCTGGTACCTTGTTCGGCTTATTTAACCCTGAAGATGGAGGCGATATGTTCCTCAGAAATGTATTTTCACTTCGGACGTACCACACGGTGTTATATCCCAGAATACAGCACTCTTCAGGGTTTTTAATATTCGAACCACATCGCAAGCTAAACTTACTGCAAAAATGCAACAAAAAATCGCTTAAGATGGATAACGAAAAATTATATTTGACACAATATTCATTGACAGAAAATTTCCATAAAGACTGGTATTTGGCTCAAAATAAACAAACATCTTCTAAGTAGCAAATCTGGTTACAGTGGACCACAAATATAGTTGGGACGGACAAATGCATAGATAACAGTTTGCGAAATTTGTAAGAAAATGGATACTTTGCAGACTTATAAGCGTAACACTAAGAATGATATTACTACGCGGTAGCGTAGTTGGTTGAGGCACTATGCTACAAGCCGGAAAGTTGTGGGTTCGAGTCCCGATGAGGTGGAGTTTTTTCCCCCAATTTACATAGTCCTTCCAGCCGCAGTACGCCTAGAAGTCGACTGAGTCTCTAACAGAAATGAGTACCCGGAATCTTCCTGGGAGTAAAATGCGGTCGGCGTGTAAGGCTCATAAACTTACCGCCATCTGTGAGCTGACTATATAGAAAATGTGGGAGCGTCGACATCTCAAAAACTTATGTGACTTCACGGCCTGTTATGGGGATAGTTTCATTGCTTTAAAATATTTCGTCATTATATTTCTGTTTCACCTAAGTTTGCAGTAACACTATATACTCATTTCAGAAAATTTTCTTTGTCGTAGGAAATGTTAACGTATCTCTCTTCAATAATATCAATTTCATACTTTAAACATAACGCTTTGAAATGCGACGTTCATCTAAATAATATTTAATGCTTCAGTTTCCTACCTCAAAGAAGACACACTGCATCTCCATTACAAAGGCAAACTTTACGGAAAGAAATCGCTGTTTATTCTGAGAATCATATGTTGCCAGCAAATACACTCGGTGGGCTAAACGGGGAGTCTCTGGATGTTATAACAGCTGGAGTAATTGTTACCACTGTGCTTTAGATGGTTCATTCTTCGTTGCCTTAAAACTTGCATATTCCTGCTTGAATATTATTCCTACCTAACATAGCACCAAAACGTAATACAGATTGTTCTGGAGCATATCTAATTTCAAGCAAATGTTAATGTATTCTTCATTTAAGCTGAATTGACAATTTCAAACCTTCCAGCTAAACACAACTGAAAGTGAATAAGACAGCTGCAGATATACAGTCTCTCAAAATAACAAAGTTTTCAGTTATTAGTAACTTCCATCTCCGTCACTGTCTTCGTTTGTGTCTGCAAATTACAGAGAGATGAAGACACTTACCAATTAGGGTAGAGTGGCGGCATTTGCTAAAACAAATGAATATCGTGTTCACTCCAAAGCAACTTACAACAACGTTTCAACTACCTAATCGGAAAACAAACGTTAAGACTCCTAATTAGTCTTTACAGCTGCTCTAGGGAACTATACAGTAATACTACGAACAGGGATTTGTAAAACGCTTTCGGGCGCCTGTGTTGCTACACTGGATGCTACAGAAGCGAGAAGGGGTGAAGTTACAACGACCTATGAAAATAAATAAATATCAACTACGTGAAACAAATTATTTTTAGACGATAACAGCTTATCATGTCAAAAAATTATCCTCCTTTTCTTAAAAACTGAACCTGGTTCACAAGAGTCCACTACTGGTAATTAATTGTGTCTTCCGTTAATGTTGGAAAATTTCGAGAAAATTTCAGCGATTATCTTCTCAAGGACTCCGCTCTTTGTAAAAAGGTAAAGCTATCCCTGTAACAGGCCGTTGAGACCCATAGGGTTGTGAGACGTTGAGGGTCCCACATTATCTAGATAATCGGCTCATAGATGGCGGTAAGGTTGTCAGCATTATGAGCCGGCCGCATTTTACCCCCCAGGAAGATTCCTGGTACTCATTTCTCTTAGAGGCTAAGTCGACCCCAGGGCCATAGTGCAGCTGGAAGAATTAGGTCAATCAATAAAAAAAATCCACCTCATCGGGACTCGAACCCGCGACCTTGCGGCTTCTAGCATAGTGCTTCAACCAACTACGCTACCGCGTGCCCCCATTCCGCCCAGTGTAAATGGGATAATATGAACAGAAGCGATCGCGACTTATAGATACCATCCTACATTTGTGTGGAGAGCTAGTAAAAAACCTTATCTAAATATGGAGATATCAGATTCCTCCGAAACGTCGGTAACCACGTTCGAAACTACAGCATAACACAATTTTAATTTTCACTACCCTGAAAATCTAAAAATTCAGCTACAAACTTCAATCATGGCAGCTGGCGTTCGGGCCAAAAACCGAGCCAGAGATCTTGCAAACACGAAGAAAAAATGACTACACCGCGCTTTTCGATCATACAGATACAGAGATAGGCAAGATACTTGGAAACGTGCCGTTTCTAATGATACAGATATTTTTCACTTGATGCTATGGAAGCTTCGGCTACGAACTGAAGTTTCATTATGGACGGCAAGACAGAGATTGTTCTATTAGTCAACTCGCCCAGTTCGACTCTGATTTATCCATCTTCCTATTCATCTTACAGGCAGCCTTTTGTCAGTTCTCCAGACCATCTCTGAGACCACCAGCTTCCAGTTCAATACGTAATCTTATAGGTCTCCTCCTCAAGTCGCCCAGAACGCCTAGGGGCTACCAGCCTCCTATTCGCTAATACTCTTACAAGTAACCTCTTCGCAAGTTCGCCCAGGCCGACTCTTCGATACTCAGCTTCCTCTTCAATAGGAACGCTTACAGGTGCCCTTTTTTGTCAGTCTCCCCGACAGATTCTGAACTTTCCAGTCACAAGCACAGCATATGCTGCAGGCAGTTCAATGGACATGTTTAAAATTATTTGTTCTAAACCAACTTTCAACATCCTGCAAGAACGGTAAGCAAAATAGCACACCAGACTGTCTGTACCTAATATGTCGCTGCATATATTCATGTAAATTTAAAGTATATCAGAAAGAATTTCATACGTGTAATGTTGAACTTATTATTATTATTATTATTATTATTATTACTTCAGTCTGACATTAACTCTATACAAGGTTGCATTGCTAACTGTATGAAACTTAACATCAGTAAAACTAAAGTTATATCCTTCTCGAGGAAAACCAAGGCACTGATCTACGATTATAAACTTTGTCAATTGTCAATAGCCCGGACCGATTCTATAAAAGACCTGGGAGTGTTTATTGATGCTAAGCTATATTTCCATGACCAGGTCAATTAATTTTCTCTCACTGTGTTAAACTTTGGGGTCTAGTTCGTAACATTACTTTCAATTTCTCATCTATAGACTGTATGTTCAGATTGTACACTGCATTAGTTAGATCTAAGCTTGAATATGCGTCCGTAGTCTGGAATTCGATTACGTCAACTGATGCCAACAGGTGGACCGCATTCAGCAGAGGTTTGCGGCCCTTTGTTTAATCGTTTCTATCCTCAAGTCCATTACAGTTATTCTCTTGCTCTGGAGGAGCTAAAATTGCATACCTTGCGTACTGGAAGACATCGCCTTGATGCTCTCTTTCTTATTCACGTTTATTTTGGCTCGAAATTCTGCCCTTCTGTTCTGGAAATTGTTGGCCTCCGAGTTCCTGCTCGGTATATCAGAGACTTTGTATTGATCAATGTTTACTCCTCATCTAAAAATTGTCCCTCTGCTAGATGTGCAGCGGCTGCTAATGTTGTCTGCAGGGATGTTGACGTATTCGGAGCCAGGAAAGTTCTCCTCAATCATTTTTTAAATAGTGTATAATTTTGTTGAGTTTTAGCGTCCTGTTGCACTGATTCGCACGTACCCACAAAAGGACACACCAC
>NW_019725002.1:799063-821149 GCF_002891405.2 Cryptotermes secundus | reverse complement strand
AGATTAATGTGTAGGGTTTGTAAATTGTGTAAACCCGTAACAGTGTTATAGTTACGACTTGTAGGTTGTTAATAAAACCAATTAACAATACGAACGACTGAGTCCTCTTGGTACTGAGGCCACTAGTGGCTTATTGTACTAGCCCCAGATGATAAGTGAGGGTGATTGTGGAGCAATTGGTAGTTTGCAAGGGAAACGGAAGTACTCGGAGAAAACCTGCCCCGCTGCCACTTTGCCCTTCAGAAATCCCAAATGACCTATCCCGGACTTGAAGCCTGGTGGCCGCGGTGGGAAGCCAGCGACTAATCACCTGAGCCATGGCGCGGCCTCTAAATGTAATACGTAAGGTACGAAACATACAAATGATTCTAAATTATTGTCGGGGTTTCCGTCACCTATGAACGGAAACGCCGACAATAATTTTGAAGCATTCTGTGTGTACGATTATATCCTGTACCCATGCAATGCTGTACTTACTAGACAGTTGGCCATTGCGCCCTGGCGAAGTGTGCGTAAGGGAGCTGTCATCTTTGGTTACCCGGTGATCTGGAGGGCTTGCAACTGCAACCAAACAAATATGGATACTTTTCAGAAACTGATCGGAATATATGTGGCTTTTAAAAAATATTATTTTAGTAAATTTCTCACGTGATAGCACCAAAATTGCAATAGAAATACAGAAGTCACGTGCCTGCGTCGCTCGCTCGTCCTCCTCCTGACGGTTTATTACAGGAAATTAAGAAAATTAAGTCCCTTCTTCAGAGGTATTCGACGGAGACTTTACTGACATCGTAAATATATATTTTTTTAATCTCTCACGCTCCCTAATCGTGAGCCGTGAGCTGTATCTTGCGAGTGGTACGTATGCTGCAGACAGACTGATGTATTCTATACAGACGTACTCTTCAGCATTTGGGATAAATGCATCATACGTTATTAAATGAAACTGTGCCAGCTGCATAAGCTGTTTGGCGTCAAGTTATGCGAGAATAACCATGTTGGGTGAATATGAGATTGCTGTGAAGGATACGGCAGTGTGGCCCGAACGAGTTTTGAACCTAGGCCCTCCCGAATCGGAATCAGAAGGCTTACGGGCACGAAGGTAAGTTTTGAAAAGGAACTCGGCACTATAAGGGAACCGGGGGGGGGGAGGACAGGGTTAAAGATTCTCTATTCACTGTATATTTTCATTACTAAATATGTCAGCGAGAATGTCATGGAACTGGACTGTTGTGTGAATTTCTGTTTCTTTGCTGTAAAACCTGCATAAATCTGACTACAAGTTTTCATATATTATGGTCAAAGGTCAACGTCAGAATATCAATGTATTAACGTAGTTGGTTGAGGCACTATCTTACAAGCCGGAAGGTCGCGGGTTTGAGTCCCGATTAGGTGGCTTTCTTTTTCAATTGACCTAATCCTTCCAGCCTCACTATGGCCCCAGGGTCGATTCAGCCTCCAGCAGAAATAAATATCATGAATCTTCCTGGGGGCAAAGGGCGCCCGGCGCGTAAGGCTCACAACCTTACCGCCATCTGTGAGCCGGTTGTCTGGAGAATACGAGGGGGTATCCAAAAGAAACCGAACTTATTTTTTTTAACTTATTTATTCAAATTTTAAGCACAAACCTTCAATCCCCTTCAAAGTACTCTCCACTTACACTAATACACTTGTCTAGTCTTTTATTCCATTTTTCAAAACATTGTCTAAATTCATCTTTTGAGATGCTTGACAGCGCCTCCGTCGTTTTTTCCTTTCATGTCTCTTTTCATTCGAGGAAACAAAAAAAAATTCGCACGGGGCAAGGTCGGGTGGGTATGGAGGGTGAGGAACAGGGGTCATACCATTTTTGGTCAAGAATTGTCGTACAGACAGGGCTGTGTGAGCAGGGGCATTGTCATGATGGAAAAACCAGTCACCCGACTGCCACAAATCTGGCCGCTGAGCTCCAAGTCACTCCCGACAGCTCCACAATTTCTTCAATGGTCCGTCGTCGATCTTCCTTGATGATTTCACGATTTTTTTCAACATTTTCATGTGTTCGGGCTGTGGAAGGACGACCAGAACGAGGTTTGTCATCAATTGACATTTCACCATTTTTGAAACGGGAAAACCACTCAAACACTTGAGTTTTCCCCATAGCATCGTCCTTGTACGCCGTTTTTAACATTTCAAGAGTTTCTGTTCCACTTTTCCCGAGCAAAAAGCAGAATTTCACCGCCGCACGCTGTTCACGAAAATCAGTCATTGCAAAAACGACGATCACACAAAAGAGTTGTCACTATAAACTCTGCCGAAACTAGTCCTTACCTTCTGAAGCAACGGTAGTCGGCTTATCGACTCAGGAATGTTAGCTCTATGCGCTCATAGCAGCAAAACGCGGTACTACAAAAGCTCTGCCCACAAAAAAATTAGTTCAGTTTCTTTTGGGTACCCCATCGTATATGGAAGCTTCGACATCTCACACCCGTATGGGCCTCCACGTCGTTTTACAAGGATAGCTTTACCTTTCCTTACATATACAAAATGAGTCTTTTAAGCATCAGAGACATTTTTCAATTAATTAATAAAGTGCAACAGGATGCTATAATATAATATTGTTATCAGAACGTTATTGCATCTGGGTTGCATTGACTGTGCTTGAAACCCCGTGCTCTGTAAATAAGCCACGTTTTAAAATGTTTCGACGGTTTTTATTACCATGTAACATTATCCAGAATAGCGTCAATTTATTTTCACTCCGACGCTGTGGCCTCTCGCCGTTTCATTATCGACATTAGCATCGTCGTTATCGGGTTTCAGCACAGTTCACCTCGGTTAATAAAGGACTAATTACAATACAAACATTGTCATCACGTGATAGATCTATTAAACCCCCATACATTCACCTTAACATTGCCCTATATTATCATTTACATCCTTCCACACATGTACAGAAATTTATATAATTTCCTTTCCGGATCTTTAGCACAAATATGACACATCGATTCCTAAATAATGCTTCAAATTAAATTAATTAATCTTTTGAAGTAATTTTTATTAAAACTGAAGCCCAAACGCAACCTTAAACAGCTGCAATCAGTTTCGGTTAGATAAAATGGTAAGTATCTGTGGTACAAAGTCTAAGTAAGTTGGATTAAGCTTCATTTATAATCTTCCCAAAATGAAGAATATTTGAAGACGCCTGAAATGTTGAGATATGCTACACTGCGTGATGCCCCAGGTGTACGAAGGAAGTCATTCCTCTTCTTCTTCAATGGTTGGTACGAAAGTACTCTACGGATTTCGGTGCCATTTTGGATTGGGATCCGTGCTCAAATTTGTACAGTGAACTTAATTTCAGTTCGTCCTCCTCAATTATAACTCTACTCTATACAAAATCCCATCTCACATTTCTCAAAAAGGGTTCACCGTACATAAGCATTGCGTAATACGACATGTAAATCTCATCAAGATATATTTCGAAATAATATTTGGCATAGTAAAAAGGAAAGTTGTCCCTGGGCTTAACTAATTAAGCACTACACCATGAAGGCGTGTGGGGAAGTGGATGTATAGATCCACATATTCTTGACCTCGGCACTCGGAGAGGTGTCTTCAGCTTCGCGCCCTTACCGCTTTACCCCCGGAGAAAGAGCCCTCGGTACCCATTCGATAGGAGGCCGGTTGGGCCTCAGAGGAGGTCTGGAGACGTGGAGAAGAAAAAATTATTGACCTAACCGGGATTCGAACTCCGACCCTTCGGGCTTTCAGTCCGTAACCAGTAGCTATTCCGACTGCGCTATCAGATAAAATTTAATGTGAGATTTTGTACAGAGCAAATATCTTCACAGAAGTAAATTTTTTTATCTGTGATAAATAAACATTAAATTCAATGAAGCATGGAAAGTAACAAGGATCGTGTATGAAACAAAATGTGTACTCCAGGGCACTCTTTGCCTCTGCTGTTTTATACAGAAGCAGGAATTACGGTCCGTGATCAAAGACTCGATGAACACAAACAGAAATTCCAGATTATAAATATTTCATACAGAAAATCAGAATGACTACTTAAATACACGTTTCGGATATATGGGAATGCGAGAGGGGAATTCGAAATTATAAAACGCAAGGAGGGACAATGGCGGAAGACAAACAGAAAGTCGAGTGGTATATCAGTACGGAAGGACTGGACTGCTGAGACAAATCCTTGAGTGTGATAATACTAATCAGTAAAAATAAATGTTAATTAGCCTTTACAATTTCTGCCGTCGCTAGCAAGTATTGTGCTGGGAAAACCAAGAGCTCTCGACAATATGTTAAATTAATTTCAGACATGTAAGTTTTGAGGTTTTCACGGCGATGACAATGAAGAAAGTCGTCTTCTGGGTTTAGGCACCGTGTGTTCTTCGTTTTGCCCGACGTTCCTCCGAAACGTCGGCCAAAACGAAGAACACACGGNATTCAACTGCTCTGAAGATGGAGGCGCTACGTTCCTCCGAAACGTCGGCCAAAACGAAGAACACACGGTGCCTAAACCCAGAAGACGACTTTCTTAATTTCAGACACTTTAGAATGGAAGCAAGCATGAAAATCAACTTCAGCTTGTCCCCTACTTCATGCGGATTTGTCTGGCTTACTCTGCGATCCTAAAGATCAAGGCGATGTGTTACTCTGAAACGTCAGTTAATTTTCGGCGGACTATAGGACGTTACATCTTAGAATGCAGAACTCTTAGAAGTACACAATGTTCAGACACGATCGTGTGAAAGAAAAAAAGGACACTCTAAAATCTATTTTCATATTTCAGGAGAAATGGCTCCAGCATCCTTAATATCTTTCGCAATTCCAAAGCAAGTAGAAATAAGTCAATATCGTCGCGTGTCCGGGGTTCCGTGACAAATAAACGTGGATTCTTAGTTTTGATCTTTGGGTTCATTGGACTTTACTAACACATTTACACTCGGTTACAATAATTCACACATTCAACTGTTTCTGGATACCGAATCCCTCACTGTTGTCTGCGTCTTGCGCCTCTGGTCTCCTGGAATCTGCTCTCGCTTCTGCTCTGTGCCTTCAGTTCTGGACTCTGAACTGCTCTCCCTTTATTCCTGCTGGGCGGATGGGACAGGAATCACGTCCGTGAAGAGCTCCGTTTATCATATCCGTGGTACAGTCGTTAGCATGGATATATCTTCAATAGCTCCATCAAAACCCAGCGTAACGGGAACGTGCCCGCCAATCTCCACCCAGCAGAAACGCAGGTTGTGGCTTTTTCAGGTCGCTCGTCACCGCTCATCATAGTATGCGTTGACGTGTGAACGTGTTTGTCACCCAGACAACGACGCGGGATCGTGACTACCGAGCCGATGTCTAGCAATGGACGCCCGCTTTTAGGTGGCACGCCACAATATTAATCAAAATTCCAGGAAAAGAGCAATTGTTTAAATAAATTTACCTGGTTTAGAAGAAATCAGCTTACTGTTTATGGTAATTATAATACTGATTAATTCTTATGTATTTAACGGGGATTTTACATTTGCAGAGGTTTAGTGACGGAAACTGTATACATATCCAGGAGAGCAACCCTGTCCTCGGGGTCTCGCAGTCGGCTAACTTCCAGAATTACGTTGGGTGTAACAGAGATTCAATGAGATGAGTAGTTGCGAGTATACTGTTATGGTGAGTGTTCAGACATCTGCAAAGAACATAATTAAATAAAGTAAAACATAAGACCAAAGAAAGTGTCATATTATACTGTATACAGATATAAAATACATTTTAAAAGAACAGATTCCAGGCAAACACAGACATTCAAGTTCTTGTGATTCTGTATATAACGCTCCTGACCTCCCGAACTTTACGTATATTTATGTTATGGGAGCTCCCATTTCACCAAACTGTGAACCACGTTTATGTTCGCAAGAAAAGTTTACTGTCCACTGCACTTATGGCTAAGTCTTAAGATGAAACACTGACAATCGCTTTATTCATAGGGCGAGTTCATTAGTTGTGGGGAAGAGATCAGAGAAATTATTAGCACTGCAGGAGACTCTTGACGACTTTCGATAAAATTCCACTAGGAAAAGGCCAGTGAAGACCGTAAATTAATAATTATTTCTAAATAGTAACATATATTTGTGGAGAATGCACTATAGTGCAGATTTCCCCTACCAACGCTCGGAAGTCGCTCTTCGAGAAGGAACAGTTGAGAGTGGACACTGAGATGCAGTTCTCCGAAGAAATTCATTCAATTAGTCTTAAAACAAATTTAAAGTAAGATTTATACATGGCTGCTTCTTGAGTAAGTCAAGAATTCAGGTATGATACATACATATATGTGTTTTTTTTTTTGGCGCTACAGCCCCAATTTGGGCCTTGGACTATCTCCATGAAATTCTCTTTTCACTTCGGTTTACTAAATCTTAGATATTGGGTAAGACTCCTTTGACGGGTGATCACCTAGTCGCAAGCCCTACCTGTGCACAAATACAGAAAACGCGCACAAACACACACATATAAACTGAATATCCATGCCCTGAATGGGCTTCGAACCCACGATCCAGGCTTCCGAGCGAGCGAAGGCAGTGCATGCCTTAGACCGCTCGGCTACAGTGAACGGCCACATACATTCTTAAACTTGTGTAAAATGTATGACGTGCAAGAAACATAACCCATTAAACCGAACAAGTCTGGTCAAGCGGCAGAGCTCATGGCCTGTTTCCTGAGTTGCCCGGGTCGAATTTCGTCGGGACTCAGGGTTTTCATAATTTTCCTCGGTCCCTCCAACCAAACTCCGTGATAGCACATTGAAATCTGGTCAGGGCGGCATCCTTCCACACTCTTCCCATTTCATTATAACCATCATTGAATCACTCGAAGCTATACAGGTTACGGAATCGCCCAATAAACTACAAAAGTAAAAAAGGGTAAAGTTGTCCTTGTGATTAATTAATTAAGTACTACGCCATGAAGGCGTATGGCGGAGTGGACATATAGATCCACATTTTCTTGACCTCGACACTAGCTGGAGATGAGTGATCAGCTTCACGCTCATGCCGCTTTACCCCAGGGGAAATAGCTCCCGGTACCCATTACATAGGAGGCTGGGTGAGCCCCTGAGCCGGTCTGGACGATATGGAGAAGAGAAAATTCTGACCCTACCAGGACTTGAACTCTGACCCATCGGTCGTCCAGCCCGTAGCCAGTCGCCATACCGACTGCGCAATCCCGACTCACCCAAATAACCTACAAAGAAATGAATAATTCATTAAAGGAATCCCGTACGTATACTGGAACGGATGACTCGCGCACATGAAAGCGTGTTTGTACTTGTAGGCTTAATGTTCTATTGTCAGCTGCTGCTGTTAATATTGACAGCAGCAGCATTGCATCGTGTTCTGTTTTAGATCTCTCTGATCGATTGTGGGGAGACACAGTAGTTATGATCTCGACATGTTAGGAACACGAAGGGAGAGTACAATAAGATGCCATTCTCACAGATACGCACGTCAGATTGCGCACCGACATGAGCCCCTCAAAGGGCTGAGAGCAACAACGGATGAACTGACACATTCTCTGTCTGAAGAGGAATCAACTTCTTGAGACCTGAGAGGTTCACGATGGTGAAAGTTTTGATTGTAATCTTCTGGCATGAGACACGGTGTAGTGACGCGGGTGGCCGCCGATTTTTCGGAGGAATCTGCTGCTTCCAACTTCCATCGGCACGTTTGCAACCGCCTAATTGATTACATGATGTCACTGCCCATAAGATCACAATTGATATGACATGATTTCTTTGTAAATGACATTCACGGGATTCATGTAAAACCTTAAAATGTATCTGCGAATATCTGAAACGATTACGAATTCATATAAGTGTATTTACTTTATATATAAATTTATTTCTCATCGCTCTGCCAAGTGTACAAGTCTGATAGCGGAGAACCCAAAATACTAGCGCAATACAAATGGTCTCTCTGAAGAAAGTGCGAAGAAACCGTCGTTGCCTATAAGCGACAGCCTGGAACGAACAAGGAGAACTAGAAAAAGACTAAGTCTCCCTGCTGAGGTTCAAAATGGACCTTCGAAGTACGAAGCAGGGGCATAAACCACTAAACCGCGAGTTTCATTCGTTCAATTGTTATTACAAAATTTAAGAATGGTGAAAAACAGTATGTACTACAGTTCTGTCATATAATAACTCAGTTAATTCTTACTTATTTGTATGTTAACTCAACATCCAAATAATACGTAATAATAATTAAATTCTTTATTATCTATGTGCCAAGTCAACAGCCGCAAGGCCAATTACAGACACAGCACAGTATAGATAAAAGTAATTACATTACAGACAAACACATTATAAAGTCAAAGACAAATTACAGGCAAGCGCTGGGGAAAACAATAATGCAGAAAAGTAAACAAACAAACAAATACAATAATAGCAATAATAATAATAATTATAATAATAATTTCATTAACATAAATCTAAGTGTTATTAAGAACTGAGAAATGAAACATAAATATTTAATTAAGAAATGAAAAGTATGGATTTTCAGAGGATAACAATAATACCTGTAATTCAGTTTATTGTCTTATTGCACATGCAAATAATAATAATACTAACAATTATACTATATTTAAAAATCGTTTGGGGAGAACATTCCAGGCTCCGAATACGTCAACATCCCTGTAGACAACATTAGCAGCTGCTGCACATCTAGCAGAGGGACAATTTTTAGATGAGGAGCAAACATTGATGATGATGATAATAATAATAATAATAATAGCGTTAACGAGTTTGCCGTGAAACAGTACGATGTTGCTTATCTGTTTGTGGTATGTCGTAAAAAGGCATAACATTTCCTTTCTGAAAGGAGTCTTGTCTTTCTCCTCGCTTCAGGAACTTCAGATAATTTTGATGTACTACTTTCTCGTTGTCTCCAGTGAACGCGGTCTCGTCTGTCATATAGTAAAGATTCGTCTCCTAAGACATGGTCTTCATTTCCCTTCCATGCTTCACTATCACGTCCCAGGTTCTTCCCTTGTAAGATAAAACATTTCCCACTGTTAAGGTTTTATTTATTTTACGTAATACCGATTCTTGGAGCGAAGAATTAGGTCTATTTCTGCAAGACTGATTTCTTCTTGGAAAGGGAGACAGTAACATGGTTACTGCACAACAAGACGAATCCAATCTCAAAGACTCTTTAATGGAATACGGTTTAATACTCACGTGACGCAACAACTGAAAATTCACCATTTTCATCAGATGCTGCACAAAATTATCAGTCTTTGCAGATATATATATACAGTAGAACTTGGTTATAACGTCATCAAAGGGACCTAAAAATAGTGTCGTTATAGACGAATGTCGTTGTAACCGAAATGGGCACTTCCACAGTAGCCTTATGTTAGTCACGTAAAAATCTACCAAAAACCGAGTTAAAATGTTGCATTTTTTTAGTGAAATACGTAGTTAAGTACAGACTAACGTAACATTAACGTGGAATTGCCCAAATGTTTAATATCAAAGACATATTACAGCGCTTTTCACTGACAATACACACCGCACTAATACTGTATATTAAAGGTAGGCCTACTCACCTAATTACAGTAGATTACATCAATTGTTGTGCCTTACTGTACCTAGATACGAGTACAGTAATCAGTTATCTTCATCTGTTTCCTGTTACTTGCCCAATACACACTTTCTAAATTACGTTCAATGTCCATATCAGAGAAATTCAGGAATGAAAATGACGTTACATACGAGGTTGATGCATTTGTGCATGTCGTACTAAGCAAGGTATAAAAACAGTTGCTTTATGAGGAATTAGTTCGTACCATTGAATATTTGACGCAATAGACAAGGTGTCGCAGAAACCGATGTTGCTATAACCAAGTTTTACTGTATATTGCATATACAACGTCGAAATTTTGCTACTTTCGACATGTGATCACGAACAGCCGATGAACTTAGGAATACTTGAAGAGAATATTCCATCTGTTTTTAACGACTGAAGAGATAAATTTCTCTCGCGTATTAGTAAAGCTTATTCTATTATCCAGCCATCATGGCGACAGTGTAAGTGAAATAAGGAATAAAAACACTAGGAAATCCTCCAATTTGCAGATATGAAAAATTTTCAGAATTTATACTGTCTTATTTCGTAAAAAAAAAAATGAATTGCGATTACACAGAGCTGTTTCCCCATCTTTAAAAAAAACTTGCACAAGCATACTTGAGTTCCGTTTAAGGAACTTTGAGTAAGATTGTATGCTTATATTTTCCTAAGACTGTGAGTAAAAATAACCTCAGCACAAGATGTTCCTTCTTCCGTTCGAAAGAAAACATATTCAATAACAAATCTATCTCTTGAGCATCCATATGTTTTTGGTTCATATTAACTACTAATACTTCTAAAAATTAAAAAGAACCTAACCTTGTCGTATCTTAATGTGTTCTCTAATGAAGATTCTGGAATGATATAAGCCTGAAATTCGCTACTAAACTGAGTGAGTATACAGCTACAGTCACCACCCGACTTGAATTCTAGTTCCAAGCTGAGATGCGAAATTAATCAGTCAACATTGTAACTTGTGTATTTACAGATCTGTGCAAAGAATCGAACCAACAATCTCCAGAACACGAAGCATACATTATATCATGTCAAACGTGGTGTTTATTGCGAAGATTTTCTTTCGCAGACAGACAACAGTAAGACTTGAAAGGATTCTGACGATGATCTGGTATGTAAAAGACAAAAGACCACGACGTTTCGGAGACTGGATCTGTCTCCGTCTTCAGGTGGGTGGGGAAGGATAAACTTACTCAGTTGGGCCTGTTAGAAAGAGCTAGTCTCAATCAGTGGTCTTTTGTTTTTACATACCAGTAAAGTTTTAAGTTTCAAGGAGGAATCTCAAAATAAGGATGGGTTCCACCCACAGTACCTCAGCAGTGGGTCTCTCAATTTACCGCCAGGCAACAGATTATTAGACTCCCAGTCGCTCCACATTCCTTAGGAACAATGCACTCGCGCCAGGCGCGTTATGAAGCTCACGGAGGATGAATAAAATAAGTGGCATATGACACTGTTTCGAATGAAGAAGTTAGGGAAATGATTATCATGTCGCGAGACGGAATTTTGTTCATTTGGAAAATGTCTTGATAGAAGACAAGGCCACTAATCTACATAATTTTTGTGACACGTGTAATGCACACTTTTAATTTAAGGAGTTATTTTCAGTAATTTCTCGATTTACGTAAAATATAATATTCTATGATATATTTTCATAAATTAAAAAGAAAGTGAGGGTTAAGCGTTTACTTTCCATAAAAAATGGAAGGGGTTGAATCCATGGGCCATGCCAATCCAGGGAGTTAAAACTTCTATTCAAGCAAAACGACTGTGTTAGCTTATTTTATTTTACATGTTGCAGTTTCCGTTCTTGCCATCACATTAAGTCTCACGCGTGATAATAAGGCTGACAGGTTCTATTTTTAAAGAAATTTAAAACGATGTAATTTACACGTCATTTGTAACCTCACTTCTTAGCTAAATATCATTTTTTTAAATAGCTACTGCTCTATGCCAATCAAGATTCTGCTGAACTCATCTTACTTACCTTTCGTACATGAAAAATCTTCGTACAACATATATTTACTTCACAAGTAACAAGCGTTTCGCGGTAATTTCTATCTTACCAATATGAACTTGGCAAAAGTGAACTAAAACAGCACCATTGCCAGTCCAAACACTCGAACTAAGCAAGCAATGACAGTTCTGTATTACAGGTTGGCAATTATTTTTCAGCAGTTGTTCGCTTGAGTGGCTAATTTATTTATGACGATTGATGTTCATGAGAACACTCTAACGGACTGTTTAATCAATAAATCAGAGCAAATGATTGATATTGTGGTCTTCAACTGTTAAAACAACAAAATAAAGAGAAAAACAGAGTAGACCTACTCTAGTGTGCACATTGTACAACCAAAACAAAATGGATACAATTATTTCAAAGCCAAACTTATACTTTATCTGTAGTTTAATAAACTAAACATCTTTATCTCAAAATAACTGACCTGTTGATGCAATCAATGTATATTGTAATCGTCTATTTACTTTAGTACATGCATTGATTATAATACACTCTAATTAATACTACTAGACGAAATAAAAATATTTCAAGTAACCAATGAAAAGCTAGAAGGAGAATTTATATCTAAGTTGTGAAGATATCTGATAATTACACTTGGTCGTCGACTTACGACCGACTTCCTTTCTGACTGACAGGTCGTAAGTCGATCTGGTCGTATGTCGGCCATATATTTATTAACAGTATTTTTAACCTTTCTAATGTTTTTATGACCTTTATAATTTATTTTTAAAAACTATTATATTTTAATTATCTTTCTTTTTCATTTTTTTTGTGGTCGTAAGTGTGGCCGGTCGTGAGTCTCATAGGTCGTATGTCGACAACCAAGTGTACTTTTATAATGTTTCAGTGCGGTAATACTTGTTTGATTTCCTGAGTAGCAGATTACTAAATGGAACACAGAGACAAATATTGAAACGCTGTCGTAATCAAAGACCTGAAGCTGCAAGAACTGAAGCATGGCAACGAGAACTGCAGCTTAAGAGTGTTAGCAACTCGGGCAAGAAGCCGTCACCTATGAGTTTGCTGAATGTCACAGGAAGGGCAGATTTGTACGGTTCGTAAGGATGCTTAGGGACGAGAGATTAGCTTATAGAAGATATGGGTTAGAGAAAGTTGTGGTGTTTGTGTAGGTGGGTCTGTAGTAGAAATGGGTAACTACAATTTCTGAAGTATATAACTCAGTAATATGTTCTTTTAAATCTTCAGTCTTATCCTGTTCAGATGAGTCACCATTTAGTTGGCTCTTTCGGTGACAAGACTTCTTATGCGAGTTTAACTGAAATAGGGAAAAGGGCTGAAACGCTTTTCTTTGTTAAATTGAATGAGGGAGAGACGGTTAACGAATAACAAGAAGCTGTTTCAAATTGAAAGGCAAAGACAGATATTCTGAAAACTCATCAGTAATAATATTATGGAATCTGAGAACAATATCCTACTCTATGACTCTTTTCGTGGCATTTCTACATAGCTCAAGCGGTTAGTCGCTGGCTCCCCACCGCGGCGGCCCGGGTTCGATACCGGGTCTGGTCAAATGGGATTTGTGGTGGACAAAGTGGCGCTGGGGCAAGTTTTCTCCGAGTACTTCGGTTTCCCCTGCCAATCTTCATTCCACCAGTTGCTCCACAATCACCCTCACCTATCATCTGGGGTTGGTACAATAGGCCAGAAGTGGCCGCAGTGGACTTAGTCCCACCCCACTAGTAATAAAAAAATAATAATACTTCTTTCATCTAGTTCGTGTTTTGTTTTTTCCTTAAGCACTTTTCCGCTATTTCTTTCCTCGTTCCTTCTTTCTTTCTTTTCAATGTTTGTTCCATTCAATTCACTCCTCGTCCACTACCCTGAAAATAAGGGCGCCTGAAATGTCAGCTAGACGTAGTGTACAGAACGTTCATGTGGATTCAGTTTTGTATTCCTGCTTCAGACCTCTCTGAACATTTCAATAAACCCTGTCTGTTTATCTGGACAGTGCTGCACATTCCACAGATAACAAAGTGCACTGCAATGTTTCCCTAGTGAAAACCAATTTCTTCTTGCGTACATAGAGAGGGATTTATTTTCCAGTGCCATTGACACAAAACTTTCCAATTTTCTCTTACACGCATCTGCTCTTATTCTTTTCGTTTCTCCTGAAATGCACGGGGTGGTGCAAGGTTGAGATGGAATCCGAAAGTTATGTTATAAAATGTAGTGCAACTTTGTTCTGGTGGAGCCTCCAGCACAACAGGGCAGCCCTAGGCTGTTGCTCTGTTATTTTCACGATCCTGTTAACATTGGCTGCGTAATTTGGAGCGAAGAGGCATGTAAGCCTATACATTCACATGCCTAAAATCATATTAAGTACCGTAGTAAAATAATAAATTTGCAGAACTGATTTCCAATTGTAGCCGATTTAATATTTTAAATATTTACTTATATATGAGGCCCAAGCATCCGTATGTAAGTGTAATGTGCGGATTATAAAAATTTCAGCAGAAATAGTCGCTAAAATATGCATTTTGTACGTTTCCTATAACGAATAAATGACCTCAGATCAGGTTATGTGAACAAAGCGGAACAGGAGCGGCTCTTCTCAGAGTGCTTCGGTTTCCTTCTCAATTCTCACTCCAGAACTACTATATTTACAAGTATATTTCAGTCCGCCTTTTATTCTATGAGTAAAAGAGTGTTCTTCCAGAAGAGATCTATCTATCTATGGGTTTACAGTCCTTTGTTGGACCTTGGGCGCCTTTTCGGTTCCTTAAACCTACACACAGTCGGCAGGAGTCCTTGGATGGGGGGATCAGCCAGTTAAAATGTCGCTACCCACAGACAGAACACAAATAGGGAATAAAGAAAGACAGAAATCCATTCCTTGAGTGGGATTTGAACCCATGACCCCAGGGTACGAGCAAGAGAATACAGTTCATGCTTCAGACTGCGCGGCAACTGTGACCGGCCGGATAAGATCTAGTCGTTACAATTACATAGCACATGCAGTCTAAGCGACACTGACCTTTCTTGTAGAAACGCAAATATATTGATTACTGTATCCATGATGTTTCTGGTTTTAGGGCTGTTTTCTAACGATGTATGTTGATACACGGCATCAGCCACCCTGCCTTTCCCAAGCGATTACAGTTTCTTAGTGAGGAAGGAAGAAATTTAGAGCACAACCTTAGCAGCTTCACACGTCGCATCATACTGCAATTGGAATAGAAATCGATCTGCAAGCCTATGCTGTTTACACCACTAAGTGACACAAAAAACAAACTCCGTGGTTTTAGTCCGCAAGCGAACTATACCGACCGAGCGACCGCCGCTTGTCGGCGAAGTTAGTGCCAACTTTAGAGAATAGAGGGTATCGCGTGGTCAGCGCAAGGGATCCTCACGGCCGTCAATCTCGGTTTTCTAGACCGGAGCCGCTATTTCTTTGAAATAACTCCTCAGTTTTCCTTACGAGGCTGAGTGGACCCCGTTCCAGACCTACTACTTCTCAGAAAATCTGGTAGCGCCGGGCATCGAACCCGGGCCTCTGGATCTGTAGCCAGGAGCTCTGACCACTAGACAACAGAGGTTACACAACTTAAGGAAAGTGGAGACGAAGCTCCTTGTGAAGTATTGCATAGTTTATATTCAGTCTTGTTATTTTACAGCAGATGCCGAATGCATTTTTGTTTGCACGTATATATCCATGCATTTACTGGGCATCGCTTTTAATGAACTTGTACTACACATGCTAAACAGAGCGCTATGAATCAAATTATTCTATTGAGGTACTGTGATGGTGCGGCTTTTATCCAATTTATATTTCAACCAATGGGATTTCTCCGTAGTGTCAGATATACACGTATAGTGGTGGAATTGGAAAATGATGAGCCCTTTGGCCGAATGAATAGCAGAAAGTGTGTAATAATATTAATAAACACTGGTGTGGGGTAAGCTTTCATATCCCCGTCAATCATCCTATGTATTCTCACCGCGCTCCCTTCTGGGTGATTCTGCAGTGTTCCAATACACCGCCATTCGTATAATAACGTAGAGACTAACTGGAAGATAATTTCGAGGACGAAAAGTTTATGTTGTCCGTGGTAAATCACATGATAACATGTATGTGTTTGATTACCTACATATATGAGAGTAAGGCAAAGTTGTTCCTGTGTTTAACTGATTAAGCACTACGTCATGAAGGCGTATGGGGGAGTGGATGTATAGATTCATATTTTCTTGACCTCGTCATTAGTTGGAGGTGAGTAGTTAGCTTCACGCCCCAGCTGCTTTACCCCCGGGGAAAGATCCCCCGGTGCCAATTGGGTGGGCCCCAGAGCCAGTCTGAACAAGAAAATTATTCACCCTACCGGGACTCGACCTCGACTCCTCGGTCGTTCAGTCCGTAGCCAGTCGCTATACCGACTACGCTGAAGATTAATACATAGGTTCTATAACCCCGGGCTGGAAAGGCAATTGAGAGTGGTGAAGGTTGGGAAGGAGCAGATCATGGCACATATCATGGCATTTCCATAGAATCCATCTGCAGAAATTCGAGAAACGACGACAATCCTGCCAGGATAGCCAGGAGTCCATCCAAATATACGTGCCTTATATTTCCAGAAAGGAAAAAAAAAAGTATTAATGATTAAGCAGGCTGCTTCGTCCGGTTCTACAGGAGTGGACTCCCGATCAACCAGTGGCTTTGATGAAAAAACTGATTGGTGTATCCAGTATCAAGATAAACTTCATGTGTGAATATGTCCTTGTAAACTCGAGAAGGTATTCATTGCTTGGAAACTACACAGGAGCTTCTGAGATTCTACATTCTTGTTCCTACCACCAAGATTAGACTAAAGTTATATTCACTGATTATCTAAGATTTCCGGATATCCAGGGAAATTCATTTTCCATCCACCCCGGATAATCTAGAGTCTACCGTGCACTAATATTTCTAAAAAAACTTTGGTTAAAACTCTCTTCGAGTGTTGGATATGAAAACTCGAAAACCGTCAGGAATTATAAGCACTAAAACAATGTTCTATTCCGAATTATATGATTTAGAAGCAGTGTCGCCATTGGCGTGGTATATTGGGTCTAAAATAATAATTTCTTTTATGTTCTGACACAACAGATATTTCTATTGATCCTTTTATAATTCTTTACCATACAAATTTCACGTATTGTAGAACTTATCCAGAAATATTAAGACACAAACTATTTTGTCAGATACTTATCTTGCTATATCCATTTCTTCCAGAAATGTGAATCAGTAAAACACTGATACTGCACTTTCAAACACGTATTGCCCTACGAAATTTGGGGACCCTATATTCAAGACTTACATATTGTCATCTTTTGACAGCAGACAAATTGGTATAGACTTAAAAGGAAGCTAAGATATTCTAAGATGGGAATGTCCTCAGTGGCACGATGTTCACAACGAATTTCATTAAGAGTAGTCGTGAATAACACGTATATTTACGTATAACAGTTTTAACGATGATAGAAACAGGCAAACACACAAGTCAGCTCCCCAATATGATTTCGGTTCAGCAAGCACGACCTAGTTGATTGTTTTTCCTGAGATTTAGGGGGTGAAGGTGGATTCTTTCATGTTATGGCACACGACCAGAATCCGGACGGTAGGAAAACAACTGTATTTTGCTAACACGTGGCAGAACACCGGTGTGCCGCAAGCTTTTATCAGATGCTTGTGGATATTTTATATTAGCGCATGAAATCAGTGATGCCGAAAGTCCCGGTACAATAGTTAACATTATTATTAGGCAGGTATGACGTCCACAGCTCCACTGCTTTTTAAAGATGTTTGCTTGCAGTGTGAGGCCTCCCGCGAATTCTCTATCACAGACAAATAATAGGATAACGCTTAAACATGTCACGGCTGCTTCATTCAACATGCGTCTCAAGTCAATATTTTTAACCCTTCAAAGTCTAGTGGTTACTATATGTACCATATGCTTTAACATATTAAAACTATGAATTCTTCCCACAGATTGTATTTGTGTGCTTCATACAGTGCTACATTAATCGGTCTATCAACGTAGCAGTGATTTAATGTGTTTCCTGTGAGGTACTAACTGAATTTTTATGTATTATATTTAAGCATCCTGTTACATTCCACACTTTTATATGTATAATACAAACTCCGTCGCAAATGTAACACTTTATTGTAGTTCTTGTCTCCTTCTTTCACATTACATGTTTCGGCCGCAACCGGCCCTCATCAGGTCTGTCCGGTTGCAGCCGAAACATGTAGTGTGAAAGAAGGTGAATAAGAATTACAATAAAGTGTTACATTTGCGACGGAGTTTTTACTATACGTATAGAATTTTTATGTATTGTTCAGAAAACATTAGGGGCTTGAAGTTGGTGGTGATCAAGTGTATGACCGTTCAAGTGACCAAGATTCCAATGTAGCATAAGATAATTAAGACAGACACGATCTTCTTTGCAAAGCCTGGACTGACAGAGGACTTGTATATAGTGCACAAGCAACATTCTTCTGAATATGTGCGATACGTATAATTTACAAAGACGAAGAATATTCATAAGAGACAAATCCATCCTCTCGTCAGAAAAGATATTACAAAAGGACTACGACCACGAGAATACAGGTGCAAAAAATCTCTGGTCGTGTTCCTCAAGGGGTTTGGCGCCAAGATAAAATGACTGGCGGTAAACCGTCAGCCGTAGAGTCACTCTGACTCTGTCTGGTCCACTCACTAAATGATTAATCGTGTTCAGATTCGGTGACATATATCCCACACAGTTGAAAAAGCATCCCAGAATTAAGTAAGAGATAGACAACATCACTGACACTTGGTCTGTGACTTTGGAAAGGGCTGGAGCTGCTACGTACGGTATGGGTCACGAAGCTGAGTGATGTGCGTGGAGTTTGCTGACCACTGTTGGCAGAAATTATGAACAATTCAACTGAGCCTGCAGAAACTTTTGTAACGTGTTGTTTTGTCGATTCATAACATCCTTAAGGCACAAATCCAATGTGACCCAGTTTCTAATTTTCTGAAAAATAACGGATCATGTGAATTTTTTCTGTGGAATATAAGTAATAATATTCATACATACTCGTATGTACCATTTTTAGCGTAAGTATTACCAATGGCATGGCACGAAGCAGCTTTGTCATTTTACTTAGTTAATGTTATTATATGATACCCAAATAATATTGTAAGGTGTATGGGTGACTGAGACGCCGTTCGGATTGGTAACTGGGTTTATTAATCACTTAATTTGGTAAAAAATAATATTACAAGTCTAATTAAGTTAATGCATCCAAGTGGTTTTATCGAAGCAAATTATATAAGTCTGTCTACATTTAAATAGAAAGTCCTTAAATAAACAACAATACTGTACTATAAAGAGTTCCGTCTTTCATGGCTAGCAGAAATAATTTCTGCATTTCTCAGTGCTTTAGCGGGAAGCAAGAGAAGGAGAAAGGTTATTCCCTAGTTATTTCACTGATATTAACCGCTGAAATGGTCACAGGGCCTGTTACACACCACGTAATTTCTACGAAGTTATATTGGATATTAAATTATTGAGCCCAGGAAATAAGGGGCTCATGTTAACCATGTTTCAATAGAAAATGTGCTGTCATAAGTTTGAAATATAAGTTACAGGTTAAAAGAAAAATGCTTTGTGAATACCAGAATGAAATTTCGGAAGTAATTACGCTGATATATGCATAAGATTATTAGTATAGCACGTAATAACAGCTACGGAAGACACCACGTATCACAATAACTATTTCATACAAATATCCAAATGCTGTAAATTATCATAGGATAGGTTTTGTACAAAATCAACTTCAATTTCTTAAAACTCTCCAAGCAAGTTCTGAGACAATTATTTAAAATGGTATAACTGCATCTATACTTGTTCTTCCCAATTTGTCGTTCACAGTAATCCCCTCAATTCTCTTTAAAGCAAATATCTTATAATCTATGTACCTCAAGTGGTCTCTTCTTGTCAGGTTTCCCGATCAAAATTTTGTATAAATTTCTAAACTTCTTCATGCGTTCCACTTCCCACTCCTTGATCTCTCACCCTCGACACCATCCACTGAAAAGCGCAAATTATGACGCCATTCACTGTGAATATTCCCCAGGCACGTTTTCTCCATTACTTAGGTCCAACCATTTTCTTCAGCATCCTGTTCTCAAACATCCTCAAAACAATATTTTCCCCTTAATGTGGAAGTCAGCAGGCATTAAAAGCCACATAAATACTGGATTGTGGGTTCCTATATAAGCAAAACACGACATTAACCACAGGGAGCCCTACTGTGTTTATTGTCCGTAACTACAGCACATAACGCTAATCTGCTACTGTCCAGCCTATACGCTGTAATGGCGGCAATTTGCGACATGCATTTTCTGAGAACTAGCAAAATTCTCCAGTACCAGCATTTCATCACATGTACATGTGGGTCCTGCTTACATTCCTATGGAGGGATGTGTACAGGGTTTTGGTGGGAGTCAGAAGGAAGGAGACCATTAGAAAGCTCGAGAAGTAGGCTGGAGGATAATATTAAATAGGATCTTAGAGAAACAGGAGGAGGTGGTATGTAGTGGAGTCATCTAGCTCAGGATAGGAACCAGTAGTAGGCAAGCAGCTCCGCGTAAAATTGAGAAAGCCTGCTTTCTTTTTACACAAAATTCCATTGAAAGTCTTCTTGTTACGTTAAATTTGGGTATGGCAAACATATACACATACCAAACATCCATGCCTTGTGAGTGATTCGACCACATGATTCCGGCTTCCGAGCGAGCGAAGGCAGTACATGCTTAGACCGCTCAGCTACCGCGACCGGCACTACAAAGGCTACAGTCATGCCATTTTTTACACAGTCATTTACAGGTTCTCTCCACCTACTTACATTCTTTTACATGTCTGACCCATAAATTCACGCAGTTATTAAATTTCTTCTGCATAAAATGTTTTAAAAATTTAGCGTTTGAGAAGGAAAATCGTCAGAAATCTGTTTAAAAATACAGCAGACGCGAAAATCCCAGAAGTACCTGTGTGACAAAATTTCATGACTGTGGAGTTGTAGTTGTTCAGGAAAATGTACCTTAATGACAAAATTACCGTTGCGGAGACAGGGCTTATCACCTCCACTTAACGTGCTGGGTTCGTGTGTAAGTGACTATAAGTACGAAATTTCTCCAGTCAGGAACGTCTCCCTCTTTTGAAAATATAATTATGTTACATATTGCTGTTATCCTTTTGAAACGACTTTTTATTTAATTAAGTACAGCTTCTGTACTATGCATGTTAAACGTGTAGAATATAACAAAGTTTCGATAGTTCATAATGTATGTTACTGTTGACTTATAAACAAAATCTCATACATATGTATGGAACTTTCTATCTTCAGACAATTAACATTCCCGGCCCCATCCGTCCATTAGTTATCGCTGTCAAACCGAAAGCTAAAGCAACGTTTTATAAGGCTGCCATTTTTACATGTTACAAAAATTGCCTGCACATGATTTACGTATTTTCATATATTATTTGAGAACTTTATATTACGTGGCGCCACCGCCGTTCGCATGTCATAACTTTGTGCTTCAGACATCCGGTTATTATCCACTGTATGAAATTAAAAAGTACAGCACTGGGCTTCACAAATTTCTAATGAACTCAGCTGGTTCAAAAACTGAAAGGTGGAAACGAAAGTAGGAAAATAAAACTAAATGATTTATCTTGAGGCCCAGACTTCTCTGGCATTTCTTCTTCTTGTCAGGCACGGCAGTCATGGTGGACGCTTCAATATTCATTCATGTTCCAGACATTTTTTTCGCCAGATTCTTCACAACCTTCAAGGAATGCATCCTGTTGTGTGTTTTTCGCTGTACATATATACTTCAGCTTATCTGTCAAACACAACACTCAATAAAAATAACTCACTTTCACTCCATCATGTCAAATGAGTTTTCTATTGGATCACAGTACAGAAACATAAATACAAATTTGTGAATATGAGACGATTACAGAATATTTTATTTTATAAACACACGGGGGCACGCGGTAGCGTATCTTGTCGAGGCACTATGCTACAAGCCTGAAGGTCGCTGATTAGAATCCCGATGAGGTCATTGGATTTTTCAATTTACCTAATCCTTACAGCCGCACTATGGCCCTGGGGTCGACTCAACCTCTAAGAGAAATGAGTGCTAGGAATCTTCCTGGTGGTTAGCAGTGGTCGACGCATAAGGTTGACCTTACCGCCATCTGTGAGCCGATTGTCTAGAGAAAATGTGGGAGCCTCGACGTCTCACAACAAACAACGGCCTGTTAAAGGGATAGCTTTACTTTTACCTTTGTATAGACATATTGAACACTTGTAATACGAGGGGGTACCCAAAAGAAACCGAACTTATTTTTTTTAACTTATTTAATCAAATTTTAAGCACAAACCTTCAATCC
>NW_019725002.1:795774-798320 GCF_002891405.2 Cryptotermes secundus | reverse complement strand
ATCCACATTCGTGATTTCAACAATAATTTCTAGTTTACAATTTTTACGGCTTCTTAGGCAGACGGTGTTGGTTTCCAGTTCCAGAAAACGCGTAATTAAGTCTTCATAACAGCGAGGATGCGTTCTTTTTTGCGTTGACCCTGACAAAGACAGGTCATACAGAATGAGATTTCGAATTACATAACTAATTTCTTGGAACAGGACCTTCCTTTAAGAGATGAAACTTTCTTAGCAAGAATGTGCTGCTTTTGGGTCTCATCCTGAAACAGTTGAATTAGTTCACATTCTAGTAGCGTTCTGTAACAAAGTGATTTGAATGAAAATAAAGATATTTAGTAGCTGTTCAAATATCTTTTTACCTTTCCCTAAAGGGAAACATTTTAAAACTAAGGTTGTTGGAACTTATTACAAAATCTTGATAACAGCTTTTGGTTGTTGAAGCGTAGATCTTCCTCGCTTTCAGTTAGCGGCAGAAGAGAGATTGCCAGTGTTCAACAGTCACTCAAAGACATCCGTAAGAAAAACAGCCACATAAGGGGAGTAGTTCTCAACGCGTTGGAAGCCATGACATGATGAGCGGGTGTGCCTACTTTCCTTCCTTTTAACGAGTGAACTCAGCTTGAATCTGCTACCGGGAAAACGCAGAGAAGCCATAAGCTTCTTCTTTTTGGTACTAATGGAGAAGGCTCTGGACTTGAGAAAATAAGCTTCTTGCTTTTATTTTAGGAGTCTCCTTATTTTTCCTCCCCATTCAACACAAAGAGATCTCAGTCCCTGGAGCAGAGTCCCGCCTGAGAATTTAATAGTCACTCAGCCAGCAAACAAACTTCTCCGCCTTCTATGGAATTTTAAGATTAATTACCGTGTTCACAAAACCCATCCACTGATTTCATTCTGAACCAGATGGAAGCAGTTCAAACGCTCCTTCACCTTTCTTCTAAGATCTAATGTAATGTTACCTTCCCATCTACGCACATGTTGTCCAAGACGCACATTCCCTTCAGGTTTTCGACTAAAATTTTGTATCCATTTTTGATCTGTCACAATGGGCGCTGCGTTCATCTCAACTTTCTTAATCCTAATAATATCGGGTGTCCGGATGAAAAGTATAAAAAAAAATTATATCTCGAAAAAGTAATTGTCATACACGTATCCGGTATGTCATCGGAAAGGAAACCCCTGTAAGTTTTTCTTCCATGCCCTGCTTACGCGCGTGCGCCATCACATTTCTGCCACCATGTTAGGACAGAGAGATGGCTGGGAGATAGATCGGCAGACGTGGATCAATCGCTTGGCCTTATAGGTCGCCAGATCTAACCCCACTGATATTTTTCTTGCGGGGCTATGTGAAGAACATTATCTACCAGGTTAAGATCAACGATCTTCAACACCTGAAAGCTCGCATAAGGGACGCTGTAGCTACGGTAACACCAAACATGCTGGATCGTCTGGATATTTGTTGTGCCACAAAAAGCCCGCTTTGTAACTTACTGAGAAAGTTATATACCCGGTAAAAACTTTTATAGTTTCCCTTCGTAGTGGCGTAACCCATAAATGTGTATAATAAAAGCTTTCTGAGATATAATTATTTTATTTTGGATATCGTTCATCCGGACACTCTGTATATGGAGAAGAGCATAAATTATGAAGCTCCTAATTAGGCAATAGTCTCCAATTTCATGATATTTAAAGGAAAAACACCATTTTATAAGCCCTATTATAATCTTCGCGTTTTCTAATAGCAAACGGAACGGCAAATGATTTGAAATGAATTGAAGCATTATCCGACCTTAGACCACTCCTTATTTCTTCGTGAACGTAATTAGTATTCGTTACTGTCGCCCTCTACACTTTGGACTCTGTTACATTTTCGACGGACTTAATAGCTAGCTGTACACCGTGAATTTGTCCTGCACTCTGACGGCGAGATATGAACATAAACTTGCTTCTCTCTGCATTTAATTTTACACCATGCTCTACTAGCAGCCAATAGGGCTCCTGTGTTCATGCTTTCACTCCAACAATTTATCATGAGACAGACCAGAATTTGATGTGGATTCGTTGATTCCCCTAAAGATATATTCTAAAAGCGAAGCGAAAATAAATCACGATAAATCTCCACCTACTTCCACACCCCTATGTGTAGAACAAGCATCCGACAAATAGTATTTGCTAGAGGTTCCGTTTAGTCGTGTTTTGTAAGTAAACGTGACAGATTTCGACACCCCCTCTCGTTAGATAAACCCCATAGAGGCCGCTCATTATTCATAAATGTTGTCCATGCCTCTCTCTTAAATTTTCCAAGAATATTTTCTTCAAAAACCTTTGTGGTCCTTAAGGACCAATATCGACCTGTCGCCCGATTTTGTTATCAGAAGTAAAAGCTGATTAAGCGTACTGGAGAATTGATGTTCTGCGAGGCGATAACTGAATGAATTAGAGGAAGGTTGGGCCGCGCCATAGCTCAAGCGGTTAGTAGCTGGCTTCCCACCGCGGCGGCCCGAGTTCGATCCCGGGTCTGGACAAATGGGATTTGTGGTGGACAA
>NW_019725002.1:794959-795169 GCF_002891405.2 Cryptotermes secundus | reverse complement strand
TATCAGATACGCATATAAAAGTGTGGCTTTTAATATAAGCTAAACCTGTATGTTTAAATTCATCTTTATTTGAAGAAAAATAATCCAGATAGCAAAAACTATCCATGCTTCTAAGCAGAAGCTGATGAAGCCATATAAGGAAAGCTTCACGCTCTCACCGCTCTATCCCTGGGGAAGTAACTCCTTGTCATGTTGGATGGGTGGCAGAAT